>NW_024521651.1:99791-337494 GCF_017590135.1 Pyrgilauda ruficollis | reverse complement strand
AAAAAAAAAAAAAAATAAAAAAAAAAAAAAAAAAAAAAAAAAAAAAAGAAAGGAAAACAAACAAAAAAAGCCACAAAAAAGAAAATCTAAAAAAAAGTATATGGAGTATTTTGTGGTATGTACAACACAAATTAATTTTACACAGAGAAAGATGTTTCTAGGAAAATGAAATTCTGATCATTCATACTATTTGTATGAAGAAATAAAAACTCTATTTTCCGAAGCAACAGGCACGGCTGTGTTATTGGGGAGGGTTGGAGGTGCTGTCCATGCAGGAGTGTCCGTGGAGCTCTCTGGAGCCAGAGGCTGTCCCAGGGCACACGGAGGTGCCAGATGCTCAG
The DNA here is from genome assembly GCF_017590135.1 of Pyrgilauda ruficollis. Taxonomy (NCBI): domain Eukaryota; kingdom Metazoa; phylum Chordata; class Aves; order Passeriformes; family Passeridae; genus Pyrgilauda; species Pyrgilauda ruficollis. The sequence continues at coordinate 337,153 of NW_024521651.1, read as the reverse complement.
GTGTGCTCTGGGGCTGCTGAGCACAGCTCAGGGATGCTCTGGGGCTGCTGGGCACGGCTCAGGCTGTGCTCTGGGGCTGTCCTACCCTGCTGGGCACGGCTCAGGTGTGTTCTGTGGCTGCCCTGCCCTGCTGGGCACGGCTCAGGCTGTGCTCTGGGGCTGTCCTACCATGCTGGGCACAGCTCAGGGATGCTCTGGGGCTGCTGAGCACAGCTCAGGGATGCTCTGGAGCTGCTGGGTGCGGCTCAGGGATGCTCTGGGGCTGCTGAGCACAGCTCAGGGATGCTCTGGGGCTGCTGGGCACAGCTCAGGGATGCTCTGGGGCTGCTGGGCACGGCTCAGGTGTGTTCTGGGGCTGCCCTGCCCTGCTGAGCACAGCTCAGGGATGCTCTGGGGCTGTCCTGCCCTGCTGAGCACGGCTGCACCCAGCCTGGGGAATGATCTGAGGGACTGCCCTTGGCCCTGCTGCAAACACTGGGTGGGCTCAGGGATGCTCCAGGACCAACTCAGCCCTTCACTGCTGCAGTGGAGAATCTCTACAGTGCCAAGTCACTTTTCCAAAGCTTTTCTCTTACTGTAGTGATGCTGATCCAGCCTCTGGGGCCAGTGGTTGCTGTTGCTCCCTACACACTCAGCGTTTTTCGGCATAAAACTTCATTACCATGAAATTCAGAAGAATCCCAGGCCAGTGCTCTACAATGCAGCACCTGAAGAATTAGATTTATATAATGTACCTTTTTCCACTAAAAATGAATTTAAATAATTTCATTTTTCTTTGCAAGTCCTGCATCTGGTGCAGAATAATTAATGGTACTCTTTCAGATTGTCCATTTTTCAGAGACCTTCTAGAGAAGGAGAGCAGAGCACAAGATTTAATTTTGCCATTTAGGAAGAATTTAACCTGGAAACCTCCAGCTGGTCAGGGCTGTAATTAGGTGTTCCCAAACTCTAGCAATGCTTAAACTCTATAGGTGTCTCATTTTTAAAATATGCAGATTTTGCTTTAACATTCCCGTGTAACTTTCAGGCAGCACAGCTGGATGACCTCAGCTTGATGGAGTTGAGCTGTTCCTTACCTCATTGCCACCTCCCCTTGACTGCGTTCCAAACCAGGTGTGAATGCCCCAGCAGATGTCAGTCCTGGAGGCAGCCTGGATCTGAGTTCACCCTGATTTTACAGCAGCCCATGGACCCCTGTCCCTCATTTCTGTATTCTGTGTGAGCTGCTCAGGTCTGGGTTGGAAAGCATGAGGGTGCTTTTCCTCCACAGGTGGGTTGGTGCTGCAGAGGAAAGGGAAGGGGATTCCTGGAGCCCTTGTGGGGTTCAGCATCTGCCCTGTCCTCTGTATATCCCTGAAATCTATTCCTAGTTGTACCTGGGCTCATGGATATTGCGGATTCATTCCCCAGTTTGGTTTGGGGACCATTCCCAGGTGCTGCTTTGGCAAGAGCATCCAGAAGAGAAGAATAAGGATGTCTGTGGTTCATGGGGGCCAGGTACAGAGAAGGGTTTGCTCTGAAGAAGATGGGCTGAAGGGTCTTCTTGTAAATCTGGAACCTCAGCTGAAGGAGGAAGCTCCTGAAGGCAAATGGATTGATGAAGGTGATGGATAGTCTCTCCTACTGGTGTAACGCTGCTGCTAAGCACGGTGGTAGCCAAGGTGGAGTTATTTTTTCTCTTGGTTGATACAAGAAAGGTGAGAAACAATTTCTTTAACATAGAAATCAAACAGGTCTCCAGACTGTGCAAGTGAACGTGGCATTTCTAGGGGAGATGTTTGGGCTGATGGCAGCATCCCAGACAAGCATCACCTTGCAGAGATGAGAATACACAGAGCAGGGGGGAATCCACCTGAAAGGGCACAGGAACATCTCTGTCTGGCCAGGAACATCTCTGTGTGCTGAGTGCTGAGACCTCCCTGAGGAAGGTGAGGGAAGGGTGAAATGACAAAGGATAATCTGGAGAGCATGTAGGCACCAGGGAAAGGTCTGGGCAGGATCTGTGAGGGCAAGAAGTGTGGGTAAATCTTGGAGTTGAGCCCATGCTAACAAAGACATTGAAAAAGTTGGTAGATTTCATAGGTAGAACCACATTTACTGAGCTTTGGGCCAAGATTATTCATTTAAATGCACCTTGAAGAATAAGGTTTTCACTGGGGCCTGCCTTCAGGAAGATATCTTTATTGTATGTGTGTATTTTCCTTGTGCCCAGTGTTCAAATGTCTGGGAGTTTGTGCTGCTGGCAGTCCCAGATCCCCAACCACCAGGGCATTGCAGTTTTTGTTATTTTTTAATCCCCTTCAAAAATGTTACCTAGCCACTAAATCTGTCTGTAAATTGCTTTATTTGAAGCTAAACTATTATCCTTCAATTTCTCTCTGTGGTTAAGAATCATGGTGTTAAAACTTTTCCTAATGCATATATTTAGAAAGGTAGTAATAGTGACTAATTGGTTATAAATCATTCAAGCACTTCTGTGCAAGGCAAATGTTCAGTGCCTTGTTAAATGGGATTTTTTATTAGAGAAAGTAATTTCTGTGTCAAATGTTAGTGCTGGTATCTTCAGCTGGGGTAATACCTGATGGCCATTGCAAGTCCTCAGACCTTCCTGTAAATCAGGATCCCCACCCCTTTATTTACAGATTAAAATTAATTTCTTTATGACACCTGATTGTTGCAGGGTCCTACAGCCTAATTCCCTGTGAGAGCAGGCAGTCCCAGACACTCAGCAGGTTGGCTGGTCTCACTGTGTCTGAGCTCTTCTCACCAAGCTCTTTATTCTCTTTTCCTCCTGCTGCTTTCCTTTATTTTCCAGCAGACCATGATTCAGTGCTGCAGGACTTTTAGATCTTGACTTCTGCCTCTGCAGTTTACTCTTTCCCCTGAGAAGGGTCTTACAAATAGGATTGCAAGACTCAGCCACTCTCACTGGAGCAATTTGCTTAAGAACTGGAGAGGATTGTCCTCCAGGAATATTATTTGCAACTATTTATAGTCAGCTCTAAATGTGAGGCTTAATTCATGCTCATTAAGTCCTCTGAGATGCTTGATGAGCAGCTCTGCAGCAGTGCTAAGGGTTCCTGGCTGTTTGAGCTGCTCAAAGCAGCGAAAACATCTCCATTCTCCTTGCCTTGATCTTTTCCCATCCCACCAGGCACTGGTAGGGAGAATATCTGTACCAGCTACCCTCAGGAAGAATTGGATATTGGTCTTTTGCCAGAAATTACAGGCCATGTGCTGGTAGCCACCAAATTCCTGCACAAAGGGATGAAGTTTTAAAATAATATGCTCCAAAAATGGCTTGGCAGAGAAGATGCAACTGGCTGCTTTGACATTGAGGTTTTTTAGCTGGGAATTGATGTGTCAAAACCTTAAAAGCTTCACCAAAGAAAATTTAAGAAAGCACCATGATTCCAGCTAATTAAGTAATGTCAGACAAATATAATTTATTTCTCACCATCACTCATGTCTACAACAGAATTATCTAATTTTTGATTTCTAATGACTTACTCTCTGTCATTAATCTGGCCATGAATTATTTTTATATAACTTTTTGGCATTGAAACAAAGAATTTTTTTTCTTTTTAATAAAGAGAGAATCCCTAGATAATTCTGCATCACCCTTGAAAGGAGGCAGGGAGTGCAGCTTAGGTTTCATGGCACAACTCCAGCCTCCCTTCCCAGAAACTCTGGTAGGGTAAAACCCAGGTCTTACCCAGGACTTCAGCTTATCCTTGTTCCCTGTGAAATTCCTTCTAGTACCACACTGGTACCACAGGCTCTGATTTGGGCTTTTAGTCTATCAGAAAAGAGGCCTTTTCCTGCACTTCTCAGGGAATTTTTTTCAAGTGCTTTTCACTGAGCATTACTGGCTTTTCAGTTTTTCCCAGGATCCCTGGCTCTTCTCATAGATACAGGCTGTTGCTGAGGTTTAAAATTTGGCTCCTTCACTTGGATCTTGCACAGTTCTGTCCCAGGCTTGTGTGTCCTGGTTATTGGAAGTGTTTGTGTTTCTGCTTTACTGCTTTGGTTCATCTCTTTGTTTTTACTAATGGTTTCTTTTTTCAAGTTCAGCTTGTTCCCAAGTCCCTGGAGCAAGCCCCAAGGATGCTCCCAAGCAGGACTTTTTTTCATCCCACCTCTGATCCCAGATAGCTCCAAGGGCAAGGAGAAGAACCTTTGTTTTCTGCTGCTCATGGGTGAGCAGGGTGAATCTGTGGAGGTCTGTGCTCTGCTGGGGTTTCTGCTGCAGTGCAGCCCTTGAGCATAACCTAAAGACACCAGCAAATCCCCTTTGTGTGAAAGGGCCAGTCCCAGCCACAGAGCAAACTCAGGTGATTTGGAAAGGCAAGAAAGTGCTGGATGCTTCACATACATTGGCCTGACCTCCAGAAAAATCCCATTGCTTCCAAGCACTTCGGGAGCAGAGCCTGCTGCCCTCAGCCACCAAGAGCTCTGCACGTCCCACGGGAGGAGCTGGCACTCCCAGCCAGCCCGGGCTGTGCAAGGTAACCTGGTCAGCAGGTGACCCAGCAGACAGCAAGAGCTGCTCCAGCACCTGGGGAAAGCAGCAGGGAGCAGAGCCAGAAGTGCCAGGCAGGCAGAGCTCAGCTGGCAGAGACCTGCTGCCTTCCAAGGGCTGGCTGGGAGGGAGCTGCAGGCAGGGAGCAGATGGCTGGAGGGGAGAGTGGAGCAAGGGCAAGGGAGCACTGCACAGGGACAAATACTGCTCCTCTGTGTCCTCTGCCTGGGCTGGGGCTGCTAGAGGTACCTTACAGGTAAGGGCATTTCTGGAACTCAGGGGTCATGCCCACCTTGAGAACAGATGTGTAATTTAAGTTGAACAGGGATGACTGGACACAGGTCATGGAACCCACACCAGGAGTGAAACTGGGATGAGACACCTACAGTTCAGCATTTCCCTGGTGCTTCACCAACATCTGTCAGGGGCTAGTGGTCACAGCAGGCTCTGTGCCCCCTCAGCCTCCCAGGCAGTGGGATGCAGTGGGGTGGACAGCAGAAAAGGCCCTGACTTTGTGCCAGCCCTGCTCAGCAGTAGGGGAAACATCCCTGGCTTATCAATGCTGTTTCCAGCACAAATGCAAATCACAGCCCTGTGACAGCTACTATAAAGAAAGTTAACTCTATCCCAGCCCAAGCAAGCACATTTTTTCACCTGCACCCTCCTGGATGGCCAGGTTCCAGTGCTGAATTTCTAAAGCTGAGCTCAAGGAGGAAGAAGGGGAAATTGAGCAGGTAAATCAAATTCATGTGGTTGCAGCCCACAAGGCTGGAGGACTCTGGTTGCTCCATGATCTGTCTCTGCTGAGGACTCGGAGAGGCTCTGGCAAACCTGCTCTCAGTCCAGGATCCCACACCTCAGTGGGCAAGGGACAGACCATGATTGCATCCTGCTGTAGGAGATGCAGAGCTGCTCTACTCTATGTCCCCTCTCCTCTCCTCCTAAGCCAAAACAAAACAAAAATCAAAAAGCCAAACAAGGAAAATGCCTCTAAAATCCAAAGGAGTTTTTGACTCATTTCTCCTTCCCAGATTTTCATTATTTCCTATGGAAAATTCACTTCATCCACAAAAACCTGCTTTTCAGAAACTCCCATGCAGTTAAAAACTAAGAAAACATATTTTTGGAAAATGGAGTGGCACTAACACTGGGCTAATTCTGGCCCAGCAGAAGGCAGGCAGATGGGACAGTGGGGACCCGGGGGTGAGGACCTCGACAGCTGGATGTGTCCATGCAGCAGGAGGCAGGAAAAAGCCCAACATCCCAGCTGGTACCTGAGCAGACCTGCAGGGGAGTTCTGTCAGGCACACACGGAGATGTGCTGAAGCCACTGGGCTGTACTGCTATCCAAACCCACCTGGAGTGCTGCTCAGGTATGGGTAAAACAGGATCCACTGCAGAACTGAGCCCTTGGCTTTCTTTGATCAGGAGAACGATGGAAAGATGTATCAAATTCCAACGTGGAGGGCCAAATCCTCAGTTTGGTATAAATCAGCCCCATTTCCCATGCTGCAGCTGAAGCTGCCTGAGTAATTTCAGTGGTTCCTGTGGGGTTTATGGCATCTGGTGGGACCTGCATTTATGGAGCTTCTAAGCTCAAAACACAGCAGCAAAAAATACCTTATCCTGAACTGTTAATTCTGAAGCAGCACTTGGATACCACAGATGGATCCATGTATATCTTTTTTTGCTGCTCACCACTTTCACTCTCCTGTTTTAAAGTTTAAATAATTATGTAACTTGAGAAAAAACAGTAAATTCAGGAACAGCTTATAGTTTAGAAAAGATTGACTAATTCTTGTCAAGGGCAAGCTGGCATAGCTGTGTTGACTTCAAGGGAGCAGAATTGATTGATGTTAACAATGTGCCTGGCCCTGTTCCTCCAGATGTTCTGGTGAATGCCTGCAGATAATGAATCCTGTCTGGAAATCTGCTGAAATTTATGAATATTTGTGGGATAAAGATGTTGTTACATGGATTACTGTGACCTGCTCCAGGCATGGCTCAGTGCAGGGCGAGAAGCAGCCCTGCTTGCTGAGGCACAAATGCTGCCAGAGACCCCAGCTCAGCTGCAGAGGACAAGGCTGTTGCAAGCACTGCTGAAAGTGGATTTATCAAGTGAGCGATCGCAGCTCGCTCTGCGCGTGTGTGTGTGTGACATAAACATCTATTATCTTCATTTGTAAAATTTCTCCTTGGCTTACCTCAGGGCAGATACTTCTGAGAGCTCAATTACAGGCAGTTATAGCTGCTTGACAACACTTGTGGCACAGCCAGGGCTGTGTCCCTGTCAGAGAGCAGATCTCTGTTTATTAACGTGCTGACATCCAGCAGTGCCTGAAGTCACCTGGGAAGCTGCTGAGCTCCTCACAGGAATGGAAGAGATGAAGCCTGGAGCGTGAGGTCCTTGTGGCTGCTGCAGGAATTTCCAAGAGGCCTTTGGTCAATCTGAATCCCACTGGGATGGAAGGACAGGTCCCTGTGGAGTGGTCAGTCCTTGTCTCCAGAGGCGCTGCCATTCAGACAGGAGAAATTTCACCCCTGCACCACGAGTGCAAAGGGCAGGGAGCCTCTGGCAGCGCTTGCAGTCAAAGGTGGACTCCTGGCTCTCAGCCCGCAGCTCTTTAAAGCTTTTAAGCAGATACAAATCCCATCTGAGGATTGGACCCCTGCTCTCTGGAGGGATTAGAGAGCAGAAACTGCCCTGGTGTCAGAGCCACCAACTGAAACCGTCCCTGTGGAGCTTGAGGGGGTGATCCCTGCTGTCCTTCCCCCATGTCTCCCCACCTGGAGGGAGTCTAAGGGGAGGAAGGATCTCTGGAGGTTTACAGCACCCAAAGGATGCCTTTTGAAACAGCTTTAGCAGCCCCCTGCTCTGCTACCTGGCACAATGAGGGTTGGAAGGGGCTAGGAGTCTCCTAAGAGTGAGCTGGGATCTTTTAAAGGCTTATTTTTAAAAATGCTTTCATTCTCTTTCCAAAAGCTGGTGGAAGGGGTCTGCATGGTCAAATGACAGCTCCAGTGATCAGTCAGGTCTTCCCAATGACCAACATCCTGCAGCAGTGAAGGGTCACAAGCAACCACAACCTATTATTGTTACAGGATGAAATTGTAATTATGGGAGGGAAACATGGCATACCACTTCCACATCAGACACCCCAGAGCTCCACACTTTGCTGGCAACTCTCAGACAAGTTCACTGAAGTATTTGATGAAGATGCTTCCTTCCCCTCTTCCCTCCTGTCCTGATTCAACACAAGCAGGAGCTCAGGAGAGGAGCAATGTGGGAGGAGTTCATTGCACCAAAACCCTTCAGAGCAGATCCCTTGTGTCCTTACTGCTCCTGTGTACCTGGAGAACATCCACGAGAGAGCCAGGAGTAAATGTCTGTAGCTGTGGAGTCTCAAATCCATCCGTAGGCTCCCTCAGCAGCCAGCAGAAAACTGGGAATACTCCCAAACTGTGGCTGAGGTGAGCTGTCTGTGGGAGCAGAGCCCCAAATGTTGGCCCTGATACATTCAGGCCAGAGTTAATTATCTCAAAAAGGATAATTCTGTTGTGTGTAAGTGATATACTGTTTCACTTGCATTTACATGTTGTCTGAGATGATTTGTCAAAAATCCTCTGTAATTTGATCTTGATTTCGGCTAATCAGGATATGTCTTGTTAACCCAAAGTGTGTATTTAAACCCCCATTGAACATAATAGGGCACAAGAGCATGCTGAGGAAATATTAAATATTTTTACAAAAAGAATGAACTGAAATACTCAGCCTTTTTGCTGTTTCAACCATTCTTTCCACTGGCAAGAAGAAAAAAAATCCATTATTCTAATATCACAGGCTGTCTCCAATTATTTTGCCAAGCTGGGAAATTTGTGAAAATTCCACTCTGGAAATGTGAAAGCAAAACACGCCAGTACATTAAATGTTTTAAAGGCACTGCTGAAAAAGTGGTGACATAGTGGCTTTGTTCCAATTTTCGATCTGTTTTTTGTTTTCCTTGTGTCCCTACAGAAAATTCAGGACTGAGTCAATTTTGTAAAAGTCACTTGGATTCCACGAGGACTGAATTTGCAGCCTTGCTAATGTAATTAACATCTATTAAGTGAGCACGTGCCCCAAGCAGCTTAATAGGAAAATCTAATAATGTTTCCTATTGGAACGTTCCCTGTTAAATTGTCAAAGTGCTTTAGTGTATGTTTTCTGTAGGCAGCACTGTATAATGGAAATGTTACACAAATTAGTATTAGGCCCTTGGTGAAATGGGATCTTTTATTTAATTTGATTTTACAGCCAGGATGCAGAGTGATTGCTGCTTTGGCCTCACCAGCATGTGGCCAGGCAGAACCAGGTTTTGCTGGGATCACCTTTGGAATGACTCCTGCACAGCCCTTGCTGGGCTGGGGGTTGTTTTTAACCCGATCTCTAAATGGCATTAGTAATATCCTTGTGGAGCAATGGCGTGGCAGGATGGGCTCCATAAAAGCAGCAATCCAGCACTGGCTGACCAGTGTTGTGGTTTATTTTTTTAAGGTGGGTAATAGCAGAAAATGCAAAGTCTGTGCCTTTGTTTTTGTTTGTAGCAGAGCTGCAGTGTTTGCAGGAACCCCCCTTGCTCCCCAGGCGCCCCGTTTGCTGCAGCCCGCTGGGTTTGCTCAGAGCTCAGTGGTGTTCATGCAGCAGGGACAGTCAGACCCTCATGCCAGGTTCTGTCCCTGACCTCTCCCTGTGCTGGGATGGCACAGAGATCCGCTGGCTCTGCCACTGGGAAGGGACAGAGGGCTGGGAGAGCACGGCCACGCTCTGCTCGTGGGTGCCAGCGGCGGTGCCCAGGCCGGGCAAGGTCTCTGCCTGCCCCTTCTGCTTCTGGGGAACAGGAGGAGGGCAGTGCCCCGGCCCCTTGAGCCTGGGGAAATGGTGAAGCCCCAGAGGAGCTGCTCCTCTTCTCAGTAACTGCACAGGAACCTTGGTCAGTCAGCAGTGAATGCCCACACTAAACTCTCCCCTCCAAAATCAGAGTGGCAAATGAGGGAGATGCTGGGCTGGCTCAGTCCGGGGTGGTGCAGCTCTGAGAGTTGAGTCTCAGCAAAACATTAACTGAAAATTAACTGAGAATTGTTCCTCTTTTAGCTGTTTCTGTTCTGGACAGGGGAAGGGATGAACATCACCCCGGATTTTAGGGGGACAAAGAAGGAAATCTGTTGAGGAAACTCTCTGAGATGGGCAGTGTATCTGCAGTTAATATGTAAGGGGAAAGGTTTGCCTCTCTCTTCAGGCTGCTGCTTTAACTCACCCCAGGAGGAAACTACCAGGCCAGGGGTTCTTTAATTTTTCATCAGGAAAAGCTGTTTCCTTCCCTAGAAAGGAGATTTTCTTCTCCAGAGCAAACTGATTAATTCTGTCCTATGCACCATCTTGTACTTGGGTCTTGTAGCACAGCTCCTGCAGCCCCTTCTGCAGCATCAGGAACTTCTCAGATGTGTCTGAAGTCAGGATCTGCTCCAGGAGCAGCTCCAGGTGTAAACCAGGCTGACTCTGCTTCAGGAATAGCAAATTATGGAAGACTTTGCTGAGCAGCCCCCTTGAGCTCTGCCTCCCTTGGAGCAGCCATGTGCACATCAGCAGCTGGCCCTGGGCTGCCCAGCCAGCATCCAAGGGTCCCTGGGCCTGAAATAGCCAGCTTTGGTTTGGATTTAATGGCAATTTTCCTCAGAGCACCGCCCAGCAATTCACAGGTAAATTTGAGCAGCCTGGTCTATGGAAGGTGTCCCTGCCCATGGCAGAGCTGGAATGAGATGTCACTGAGGTCCCTTCCAACCCAAACCGTGCTGGGATGCTGTGTCTGGGTGCACTGGGTCTCTCTGTCTCCCAGAAAAGCACCACGATCATGGCAGAATCTTCCCTGGGTACAAATCCTCTCCCAAGCCATGAACCGAGGACTCAGGAGCAGCCCCAGGTTTCTGGTTCAGTGAACTGTGAGCTGCTGTCCTGATCCAAAAGAAAACAAGAAAACTGGGCTTTCCAAAAACATTGACAGACATAATTCTGACAGACAGAGTTTTCCTGCTGTCTTTCAATGGCATTTAAAAAAAGCTAGGGCTGAACTGATAGTGCAGGCATACAAGGGCTGGGAAACAGGGAAGGGGGATAGAGAGGGGAAATTATTTGGGCAGTTCTCAGTGGAAAGTGATTTTAACAACAACAAACCCATTCTGTCTGCTTGTAAAACAATGAACTTAAAATCCTTGTGTCCTCTAAGTGAAAAGCCCTTAGGCAGGGACAACTTTGACTAAAATCATTGAAAAGGGAAACCTACACTTCTTGTGTGTTCCCATTACCAGCTGCAAGAGCCAGTGAGTGTCTTTATAGATTTCTGCTGTTGCAAAGGAAAAAAAGAGCTCTTGGTTTCTCATACTGATGAGTCTGTAAAAACTTTGGTTGGCTTTTTTGGCTTAGGTTTCTTTTTTGTTTGGGGGAGGGTTTAATGTTCTTGGGTATTTCTTTTATTTCCTCATGAACATTAAAGCAGTTCTCAGAAGTTGGCTGGGTTCACCTTCACTTTGAATTAGATAAACTGAGGCAAAAATGGGACTGTACTCTGCCCAAAATCATAAAATGGATAAATGACAACATTTGGGGTAGAACCCTAATTTTTCCTGGTTCCAGCTAGCTGTGCAGAGACTCAAGAGGGCTTCCCTGGAAGCAGGTCTGAACTATTTCCCTCACCTGTGAGCCAAACTCCCTCCTAGCAGCAGGGCCATACACCCCATTTTGTACCATTTAGCTGCTGATTTCTATCATCACTGGAACAGATCTGGCATTAATGGTACTTGATAAAATCCTTCCATTTTCTTGGTTTGGTAACTCACATCAGGAGTTTCGTGCCTGCATGAAGCATCAGCACGAGCCGTGTGGAAATGATTGATGAGATGTTTGGTCCATGGCAGGAGAAGGGGCAAAAGCTGCCTTTCTCTTGAAGTATTTGGCTTTTATTTGCTACCTGTAAATGCAAACAGTTGTATTGGGACTTCCCTGGCCAGAAACCATTTGGCTTAGGTACAGAATAGAGAGAGACCTTTCTTTGTGCCTGTGGTGCTGCTGTCTTGGGTCCCCACCATGTTATGATTTTTGTAGTTGAATATTGCTGCTCACCTGAATTTTATTAATTTCTATCATATGGTACACTGTATTCCCTGAGAGAAAGTTCTGAGTGCTGGGTGAAATGGGGATGTGGGTCCAAGGAGACGGCTGTGGCAGTGTGTGTGTGTGTGTGTCCTCACTGGGGCCATCTGGGCCAACTCGTCCTGGCCTCACATCTCCTGACAGCTTGAGATGGCTGCAGAAACAGGAGCTCTGTGAGACCTTGGAGTCTATTCCCTGCACTGGAGAGAAAAACATTGCTGTTCAGAAGGAAAAGTAACAGAAGCTGCTGTCTGGGGTGGTGGGACACGATGTCCCAGCGCAGCCTGGCCAAGGCAGGTGCTGTGGCCGTGGGTCAGGCTCTCCAAGGAGGTGCTGGTGCTGTTTGTCCTTGCAGAGCTGGCTGCTGAGCTGCCTGATGCACGTTTTGGGAGCTTCCACGGTTGAAGTCTTCCTGTGGTCTGGGGCAGTGAAACTGGATGTAGTGGAGTGAAAAGGGAGATGAAAGGTTGAAAAGGAGAGACAAAGTGGAATATTGTGCTAAGTTTTGTCTGCAACCAAAGCCCAGCCTGCGTGTGCTGTTTGACTTTGTCAGATGCTCTTGTCACAAAGAACATTTTCTGCAGGGACAGTGTCTGGATGATGCTGATATGAGCAGGAGTCTGGGATTTGTGATGGACTATCTGGTTTGAATCAAATAAAGAATCACTCTAAATCCCTGCCCAAAGCACAAAAGAAGCCTGCAGCATGTTAACAAGATGAGAAAGTCTGGCCAACTCAGCTAATGTATTCCAGGCTCCTCTTGGCTTCCAGGTGTTCGTCCTGGATCACAAGCCAAAACATCCTGGGAGAGGCTCTTGCTGTCATATTTCCAGCCCATCTGATAAGAGTCTTGCCTTCAAGCCGGCATGCTGCTGCAGGATTCCCACTCTGCCCTAGCCAGGGATGTCAGCTCAGGGCTTCAAGGCCAGATCCAAACTGTAAATAGAAAAATAGAGGATTTCTCCTCCAAATGCCTCACCAGCTGTATGCCTTTGCCCTCAGAGCTCCCCTTTGGGACATGTGCTTTTTCCACAGATGGACAACTCATTTTCTTGTCCAGTGTCCTGTGAAAGCCTCATGGCACTTTTTCTGTTTTGAAGGGTGTGCAAGGCACTGGGCAATGATGGTTGATCTAAAGGAGGTCCAAGCTCACTTCCGTTCTCGGACAAATCTACCTGAGAGCCACATGCTACCTTGTTGACAGAACCAGGCTAGGACATCTTGGCTGTGCCCAGGCTCCCAGGTGGGCTGAAGGCAGCAGGGAGAGCCCGGTGCTGACGTGGGAGTGGGTTTGGGGCTGGTGGTGGTCATGCTCTTCACAGACATTCACAATTCACAGCTCTAGATTTGGACTTCCTTGCTCTTCCTTGGCTCTCTGGGCTCTGACTTGCTTTGCAAAGAGCAGTGTAGGCTTTGACAGGACTCAGTAGCCCATGCTGCAAGGACAAAGCCCCTGAGCTGTGCCCACCACCAAGAGGAACCGGCTGAGTGAAGGGAGAGCAGGGGAAGAAAGAAAGAAAGGGGAAAGCCTCATCCCTGATGATTTTCCCAAGCACTTGATGGGGGTTGGACAAGGCTAAAACTCAACCCAAGGACTTTGCCACAAACTCCTGGCTTTTCCATAGTCATATAGAAAATGCTTCAGACTGACTTTTCAGTGTTTCTCTGAATTATCTGCATGTTCTCCTACCAAACATTGCAAGTACTTGCAATTTTTTTCCCCCAAAGAGCTGAATCTAGTCACTTTTTTCCTCTAGGCTTCAGAGGAAATGGAAAGGTACTTAACTTATGTTTTATTCATTGCAGTCACTATCTCTTGTTAATTTACTTACATTATTTACAGAATTTTAAAGTATTTTGTGTGTCAGGCAGCATCCCAGGTCCTATAAAATGCTAATTTGCAAACTGTATCAGAGGCAAACATCTTTCCTGGGCCTCTAGGTAGACAAAGGGTCATCCCCATTCCTAATTTATTTTTTATGATTCTATATTTAAATGCAATAAAGCCTGCTTGAATGGCAGATCTCAGGCAACCCACTTCTCTGTGTGGTTAAATTTTATGAAGATCCATTGTGGTTGTGCTACTGGTACAATAAATTTAATTTTTGATCTAGTGCCCTTAATTACTAAGGATGACTGAACCTGGTTTAAGTACAGGAATCACTATCTTGGATCTTTGCTCTCAAGGAGAATGAACATAAGGTTCTGAAAGTTCAAGTAACTTTTCTGAAAAGAAACTAAGTTTTATTTCCACAGTTGCTTCTTTGCACTTCCTGATTCCAATGAGAGAGGAAATGGGGGAAAACTCAAACCCCAGAAGGGTCTTAATGTTTTAGGTTTTATCTCATGTCTCTGAGCTCTCAGCAAATTGGTCCAGTTCCCAGCCTTGGGGTGTTGGAATCTTCTGGAGTGCTGGGGCAGTTGACACCATAAAACTGGGCAAGAGATGAAGATTTAGGGACATTTCAAGGTAGCCTAAACCACTGTGATGCCTGAACTGTGTGTTTCCTGCTGCTCAGCTGCCTCTCAAGGCTTCAGTCCTGAGGCAGTTTCAGGTGTAACTGGTGAAGTTCTCATGAGGCTGGCTGCTGCTCCAACACAGGTTTTTGGAGGGAGCAGCTGTGATGTTTCCAACAGTTATGATATCTCTTTTGGAAAAATGACAGATACTTTTTTTGGAAATGACTGATAAACCTTGGAGCTTTTCTACTGCTGGAAGCCAGGGAGGTCTTGTGTGGCTGTTACATTCTTCCAGGGCTCCCTATGAAAATAAACACCTGAAGAAGCACTGCCCAGCAGACCCTGTGGTCCTGGCCACCGTCTCCAAGGGAGCACAAAATCCCTTTGTAACTGTGCAGTTTGCTGCTCCATGTGTTCCTGATGGACACTGGCGGGACAAGCTGCTCCACTCTGCTGGACTCCAAGGGGAGCAGGGTGAAATGCAAGGCTGTGCAAGACTGGGGAATCTGCTAACCACAGCTAGCTCAGGTTTTGGGTTGTGTCCTTGATGTTAGACTTTGTTTTGGGGGAAGGTATTTTCTAAGTCAGCAGCCTGTACACATGGCACTATGCTGCTCAAAATGTCCTTGTGCGTGCGCTGCAGCCAGAAGGAATACACTTAACATACAAAAGCTGTCATTCTACTGAGGGGAAATAAAAAAACCAAATCACCATTTACAAGCTTGTTTGAAAGATTTCCTCCCCCCTTCATCTTAACCAAGAAATTGGCATGTTAATAAATGCAAGCCCCAAGAATCTGAATGCTGCTCAGACAGTGTGGACGGGTTTCTCTGCAGCAGTCTGGATGATGCTCAGCCAGCCCAGCAGCACACCCTGCTCCAGAGCTGGTTCTGCCACCTCCAGCCAAGTCAGGGACACAGCCCCGGCTTAGGATGTGTTAGATTTATCTGCAAAGCAGAGCTGATAGTATATTAATTTGATAGGAATTAGGAATATTATAATTTTGCAACTCATTCTTTATGATATCCTTACAAAGTGGGGAAAGGCATCAAAAGTTGCCCACTGAAAATTACTGGCAGCTAAATTCAAATATGTTCTTCTTCCACTGACAATCTTGTCACCATCTTGCTGCCGTGTTCCTGTGGGCCCATGAATCTTGATCACCTTCTTTCTGCCATGAGTAAGAACACATATTCCTCCAAGCATTCTCTTCAAGTTGACTCCAATATGCATTGATAAATATTCTTTCTTTGCCCAGACCTTGGTTTGTCTCACTATGAGGTAAGAAATTCCTTCCTGATGGTTTCATAAGTGCACATGATGTGTCATTTACCAACATTGGCTAATATAAATAAATCCATTTGTTCCAAAAAAACCCCAAACCTTTTTCTTCTGTGATGTCATAGCCTGGCCTTGGTGACATCATTATTCATCACAGGAATTGCTGTGAAGCCCCAGGAAATCACTGGCTAAAGCAGTCAGGAGCCAGTTACTGAACAGAGGAAGAAAAAAATTCTCTTCAGATAAGAGCATGGGAAAAGAAAGAATGGAAATTTAGGACAGGTTAAAGGATCTTTTGATGTGCAGAATGTATTATTCCCTTCTGTGTGGCAGAGATGAATTCTTTTTTTGCAAGGTAAAGAACCTCCAAGGAAATACATTCTAAATAGGTTGATGTCTCCAGATACAATAGGATGAGAATGCTGCAATTCTAAATCTGTGTACCTGGAGATAAAGGAAAAGGGGCCACTCTTTCTCTGAGGTCTACACTGGAATCTTCCTGATCCCAGAAACCTCCTTCATGCACATGGCATCTGAGATATTCCAAGCTGGATCTTCCACTGATAATTTCCAGTGCATTTGCTGCGGTGTATTATACATCCAGGCTGTAATTTCCTTTAGTGAAATTGTCATTTTTAGTCCTAAATAGCTGATGACCACTGGGCTAAAGACAGCTTTCCAGAAGTGACCTTGAGGATCACACACCATTACCGACTCCTTGTTTAAATTGCAGAGAAATGCTGGGGCTGCATAATAAGATGTTGATTTTCAGGCTGAGCAAGCAAACTGAGGTGGAGATGATGCTGGGAAGAACTGCTGCTTTGACATCTCTGCCTGCACTGTTCAAAATGCTTTTCTTGATTCTCTGTTCATTCACTATCTTCCCTCAGCAAACTTCCTGGAGATAAGTTTCTGCTCTTCTTGGACAAATATTTTTCAGAATAAACAGGGAGGCAGAGGGAAAGTGTTTGTTTTATACCTTGGTGAAGTGATAAAAAAATCTCCATGTTCTGCAGCCCTTGAACCATTGTTCCTTTGTGCTTTTGGCAGAAATGTTTGGGCTGTATTGATTTCTTGTGAAATGAAATGTTAACAAATGTGTAGCAACAATGGAAGTTGTTTCCTTCTCTTTCTTGTGAATTTTCTGAGCCTGGAGGATTTTTTGACCTTTATTACCTAAGCTCCTGGTTGGAAATTGAATGAGGTTCATGGGAAAACAGAGTAACAATTAGTGGTGCCTTCAGCTGGCTTCTCTCTCCCTGCACTGTGTGTCACACAAACCCTCCTGAGGCGTCAAAAATAACAACACTTAAATATCTGTGAAACATTGGACACGAGGCAGCATACAGATAATGATGCTAACTTTTAAAATTATTATTTCAAAATGTATTAATGAATATTCTCTTGGAGGGGGAAGCTCCTTGTCAAGTTAATCTCATTGCTGGCTTAGCCCTGGGTTTTCTGCAGTGCTATGAGCCCATGCAAGCCTTACAGTGCCCTGCAAGCTGAGACAGCTGCTGACAACAGCCTGGGAGCAAAGCTGGTCCCACACCGTGCTCCAGAGGTGCCAGCAGCTGTGGGGGAGAAAACCTGAACCTTACTGTACTATTTTCCATCACTTAACAGAAAAAAAAAAAAAAAAAAAAAAAAGGCTACCAAGGCGAAATTAATGGGGATCAGCTCCTCCTGGAATCCCACAGAACTGTTGGTTTTAAGCTGCAGATTTTATCTAAATCTCATCGAGGTGCTTTGTGTTGTAGCACCCAGCTCCTGAGCTGCCTCCTGCGCTGCTGGATGAATCAATCCCAGCACATTCCCCTGCCCGTGTGTGACCTCCCTGCAGTGCAGGGCTCTTTGCAGGGTGATCCAGGTGCACCGCTCCAACTGCGAGCTCCCAGCACTCTCTCCCTCCTGTAGTTTATAGCTCTCACTCTTCTGGCAGGGAACAAAAGGATCTGACCTTCCTGAGGGCAAGCAGGGAAGTTACTAAATAACAGAGCTCTCCTTTCCCCAAAAGGCTGTAAATTGTGCTGAAATAGTGGTTTCACGATATGCCAGATGAGAAGCTGCTGTCGGCCACTGAACGATTTTTAATTGAACATGAACCAGAGGAAATGCTTTACCCTGGAAAACTCCCACCTCTCTCCCCTGCAGAGCACACGTGTGCTGCCTGCCCTTGTCCCAGCCCAGTGGAAGCCCTGGCAGCATCCCGTGGGGCAGGGAAGGCTCTGGTCTGGCCCCAGAAAGGACACAGAGGTGCCATCCAGCCTTCCAAGCGCTGCTGCTGCCTCCTTGGAGGGCTCAGGGACAGCTCGTGGCCGTGGGACTTGCTGAAGGTTGGACACGTGCTGGGGTCGGGCAGGGCAGCGCTGGAAAGCCCACAGCTCTTTGTGGGTTTGGGTTGCTGGCTTCGTTTTGGGGACAGCCTGGAGGGGCATGGAGCACCTGGGCTAGCGGGAGGTGTCCCCAGCCACGGCAGGGAGATGGAGCAAGGTGCTCCTGCAGGCCCCTTCAAACTCAGACTTCTCTGGGATGGTGTGGCAGGTCCACTCTGCCAGAGTGGAACAAAACAAAACAAAACAAAACAAAACAAAACAACACAACAACAACAACAATAGAGGAAATGACTCCCCTCTCTTGAGAAAACTTTCATGAGTGGTGGCAAAACAAGGTCCCAAACCCAGAAGGTGAATGAACTGGATTTGTGCCACCTGTCCTCCAACTGCAACTTGTATTTCTGAAGAAGACAAGTGCCACAAGACACTTCTTTTTTACCTGTGCAACTTTTATTGAACACCCTAAAAACATTCCCTTCTTTAGAATTTAATCCTTCAAAAATGGCTCCTACACACTTTTTCTCCTCCTCTTGGTTATTTTCTTTCATGCTTTGACATTGTTGTTTGAGGGACATTACTTAGCGCCAAAGTGTGGAAGAAATGGTTCAGAGCCAAAAAGTTCTGCTGGAAAAAAAATTTAAAAAGTATTTCCATAGCTCCTCTTTACGCAGCCAACTTGGTTTTCAGTGGCTCCAGTTTTATAGGAGAGATTTCTGAAGTTCTACCCTGAGGTCACCAACGTGTGGGAAAGTACTTGTGATTTCTCCCTCCCCAGCCAATAAGTATCAGTGCTACTTTTCACACTATTGCAGAATGACCCTAATTAGGCTTATTAAAGTTAGTTCTGTGCTAATGTTGTGGCCACGATCCTGCAAACACCTCTGCATACGTACAGACATTATTGATGTTGAGTTCCTGCTAAAGCCAGTGAGGCGGGGTCTGTGCTGAAAACTGGATGTCAGGGATGGTGAGAACAAAAGCTGTGGCCGAATATTCACTGCATTTTGCTGTATGAGAAGACCTTCTGATCGCTGATGAAATGTTTAAGATAGGTTGTCTACAGATGGAAGCAAGAGTTTTACATAAAATAAGATCTGAACCAATCATTTCCTCAAATTAAAGCAGAGTCCTGAGGGTCGGGTTTTTTTTTCCTGTCAAGGAAAAGATGAGTTTAACATTTTTATAGCGTGTTATTGTGACTGAGCACTATACTGGCCTCTTCACTCCTCCCTAGCAAGTGTTGCTGCTGCTGCAGCAGCTGCAGTTTCCTCATGAGCTTCCTCCTCTCCAGGGCAGTTTCCCAGCACAGGCAGGAGCAGCACTGCTCCCAGGGAGCCCCAAGCCCTGGGAAGGCTGGCTCCTGCCTCATGCAGCTTCAGCACCCAGAAATGCTGCTCCTGGTGCCCCCAGGTGAGCAGAGCCTTGCAGCCATGCCTGGTGCATCCAGCTGACCTGCTGGCCTTGCACCCTGCAGGGCTGGACCTCTGTCTTGGCTTGGGATCAGACATCTGCTGGGGTGACAGCGGCCTGTCTCTCACTCATGCTGAGTAAGACAGAGCACTTTTTTCTCATGCAATTTTGAGCATTCTCCTTATCAGGTCTCTGCTGCTGGGTTGTGATTTCCAGGAAAGGCCTCCTGCTGTCTGCCTTTGTTTTTTGGCCAGTTGGTGCCTCGGGAAGGAGATGTGCATGGTGGACAGGAGCGTGCCCAGGTTTGATTCCTTGTAGCAGGTCCCATTGAGAAGTTCTCAAACTTCACCACTGCCATGACTCACTGTGTGTTTTCTCCTCTGGGCTATGGTTCATTAAGTAATGAAGTAAACTTACTGCCCCTTAGATAGAGGCTACGTGAGAACTTCCCATTGAGATTCTTAAGAATTCTTGGTTTTGGTGATTCTGAGCCATTCAGAAGCCTAGTGTTGAATGTGTTAGAATAGATGGAAAGAGTTCAATTGATTTTGGGGGGAAGTTTGCTTTAGGCCATTCACAAAGAAGAAAGGACACCACCTAAAGATGTTCCCTCAAAGTATTTCTTCCCACTAATTTCCCAAGAGCTGAGGAAGTGGGCAGTCAATTATGCAGAAGAGCCACCACAGGTCAAGGGAAGCCCTCAGCCCATGCCCAGACCCAGTGGGCAGCTGCACATGAACAGTGGCTGCTCTCACAAATCCACTGCTCCCCTTTGCTGTGGAGATCCCTAATTAGACAGGAGCGCTGGAATCTTTCCAACACGTCTCCCCTGCTGGCTGCCCTCCCATTTGGTCATGCTAAACGAGTAGGTAAATAGGCCTTTCATGAAATCTAACACCCGCCCTACCTAATCCCCCCTGCCTTCAAACTGTGGGGCTAATCAGTTGTTTTGACATAACTGGGATCCAAATTCTATGAGGAATATTGCCAAGAAAAGTTCAAATCCAAGACCAAGATTAATGAGAACTTCAAAGAAATTTGCCACCAAATGTTACTAATTTAGTACACCCTCTGTTTGAAACCAATGACCTAATTGGAAACTATATTCTTTAAAAGCCTTTATGTTCCAGCTCTTTAGTATTCGAGAGGTGACTTCTGAGATCAGAGTGGGTTTATGTCATTTGGTGGGACAGGACTGTTGATTTCCACTCCCACCTCCCTAAAACTGGGATAAAATATCCTGCATTAGGTGATTGTGCTCTTAATGCACAATAAATAACAGGTTTGTAATCAGACAAACAATTTCCTCCTGTTCTCCAATAACTGAGTATAATGTTACAAATCCCTTAAAGCTGGTTAGAGAAATGAAAGGTCTGACTGACTTTGCTGCTTCACATCTTGCCAAAAAATCAGCACATCAAAAATGTGCTGTACTTAGTGTAATAATGCACGTTTCACAGAGCTGTTGGTACCACCTCTGCCTTCCCAGAATTTCACCAAGGTCTGAATGACTGTGTGCTCTGCACTTGGCTATGGAATTGGGAAAAAAACCTGAGGAGAACATCAGATCACTGATGCCTTTAGCAAAGATCAGTGAACCTGCTGTGGAGACCAGGCATGCTGTCCTTAGCTCAGGCACTTGTCTGTGTCTGGTGTTCTTCCCAGGTCTCCACAGGGTCCTGCTGTCACCTGTGATGAGGCTGTTTGTCCTGCATCTGACTGTGCTGATCCTCACCCCTGGAGCCAGGACAGAGGCAAACTCACTGGAGACCCTGCAGGGTTTTCCCAGCAGATGAACTTGAACAGAATGAGGTCAAGGTGGGACTTGTCTCTCCTGCTGCCGCAGGTGGAAGTTTTGTGCATTCTAAATTGTTGCTTTCTGTATATTAGGAGGAAAATTTGTCCACCTCAGGCCTCTACTTTAGCGTGAACTGCTCCATCCTCTGGCACTGGCTGCTTCTCTGCTCTGATTGCAGGGAGGGTGGTGACAGCTCAGGGTGGGATCTTCATGTCCTGAGCATCAGTGAATCACAGAATCCCAGATGGTTTGGGTTGAAAGGGACCTCAAAGCCCACCCAGTGCCACCCCTGCCATGGCAGGGACACCTCTCACTGTCCCAGGTGCTCCAGCCCCAGTGTCCAGCCTGGCCTTGGGCACTGCCAGGCATCCAGGGGCAGCCCCAGCTGCTCTAGGCACCTGTGCCAGGGCCTGCCCACCCTCACAGGGAAAAATGTCTCCCAATATCCCATCCAATCCTGCTCTCTGTCAGTGTGAACCCTTTCCCTCTTGTCCTGGCTCTCCAGGCCCTTATTAACATCCATCCTCTCCATCTTTCCTGCTGGTTCCCTTGGTGCTGGAAGGCCACAAGGAGCTCAGCCCAAAGCCTTCTCTTCTCCAGGCTGAACAATCCCAATCCTCTCAGCCTTTGCTCCCAGCAGAGCTGCTCCATCCCTCTGTGGACAGGAAGCAGCTATGAAGCAAAGTCTTCTCAAAAAAATCTTTATTGGTTTTCTGGGCAGAATAACATCTCTGGAAGGATCTGTAGAGAAGGTTTTGGTCCATACCCCTGAATAACCTGCAAGTGGATTATTTGGGATGTACTGCAGCTCATTTCAGGCTCTAGGGGACCTGGGATACCTAATTTGCCAACACTGCCATCTCCCACGAAGTCTGTACACAGTGTGGGGTGACAAACACACTGTAGAAGAAGTAATGTCATATTTTGACATAAAGCAAGGCTTGAGCTTCTTACCTGCCACTGCACAGTGGGGTGAGATGCGTCTCTGGAGCCCAGGGACACAGCATTCAGACCTGACACACTCTGAGCATTTTCTAGTAATTTGGACATAAAAGTTAGTCTTTAATGGAGGTTACATGATCTCTCAGGCTGAGAGCTGGTGTTTTCCATTCCTAAATCACAGTGGAATTCCCCCTTTCTGCATAAATTAAAATGCAGAGTGTAGTTATCAGTTTAAAAATGAATAAAGGAATAGCAAAAAAGAAAAGGCTGGAGCACTTTGGATACATTCAACCTTTAAGAAAGATTCCTTGTTTTCACATCAGTGATATTTTGCCAGCAACAGCTTAGTGAACATCAAGGAAGGTTTTTCTTGGGTTATTTTCAGAAAACAGTTTTTAAAAAAATTAAAAAGCCTAAAGGGAATGCGGTGCTGTGCTGGCTGAGGAGCCGGCTCCTGCAGGGTGTGTGTTACCTGGGGCAGGCTGGACACTGGTCACAGGTGAGGTGTGAGCACATCCAGCTCAGCTGCACCATCCACCCCCAGAGATGTCTCTGTGCACGCCCCGTGCTGCCAAACTCACCCATTAGACATTTACTGGTTTCTGCCAAGGAGGATTTATTGGTTTCTGGCCAGTGAGGACCCTCCCCACGGCAGTGTCAGTGCTGTGTTAGCAATCCTGCATCTGCTGGGGAGAGCTGGATGCTGGAGTGATTTCCTCTCCAGCCTTACAGGCCTTGGGGGGTTCGTGCCACCTTAGGAGTCTGGGCAGAGTTTGAAAGGCTTAAGTGCGGGAGAGACCAAATTTCCCAGAAAAGGGAAATTTGTGTTTTATAAACCCCGCAGTACCCATTTTGCTCACATCCATTTTATTATTATAATTACTTAGATCACTTTTTAGATTAAGAAAAACAATAATGAAAGAGTAACTAAATAAAAAAGCTCAGAAAAAAAAGAAGGAAAACACTGTGGTTTCTGTTCAGAAATTTTAACCCTTCAGCAAGAAGGAAGGCTGGATTTTAGAGGTGAGGGGAAAGGCTGGCTTGTAGCTACATATATTGCACTATTTCAACCTGCTCTTTTCTTTATTCCTGCCCTTAAAGAAAGGTGAATCTCCCATGCTTTTTCTGTGCTTAAATGAGATGTGACTCTCCAGATGTCTGCAACAAAATTGGGCATTATAAATACATATACATATAATAAATATTAGATATGTGCACATACTTGATAAATACACAAGTATAATGCAGTTCAAGTGAGTTTAGAGGGCAGGTCCAAGCTCTAGAAGATCCTTTGTACCTTTACCTCTGTGTGATGGGCTCTAGAAAAAGCTTACCCATGGGTTCTGCCCTGGTTGCTCCATCATGGGTGAATTGCTGGTGCACATATCTGCTGCTGGGAATTTCCAGGAGGGTGGTGGCAATAAACCCCAGAATCTCTTGCCAGTGGGAGGTCTAATTCCCACAGGAATGCTTATTGCAGAGACACCCACTGTGTCCATCCTTGCTGGGGTACACTGAGAGCTGGAGCTCAGCCCAGGAGAAGGGGCACCGAGGAGGGCATGGGGAGCTGCAGGAAACCAGCTCTGTGACAGGAATGGGGAGCTGCAATAAACCAGCTCTGTGAGAAGGAATGGGGAGCTGCAATAAACCAGCTCTGTGAGAAGGAATGGGGAGCTGCAATAAACCAGCTCTGTGAGCAGGAATGGGGAGCTGCAGGAAATCAGCTCTGTGGGTTGATGGAGCATTGATGGACCATGCCAAGCCATGGAGCAGCTGTGCCCACCCCTGGCTCATCTTGTCTGAATTCTTGCAGGGCTCACTGACCAATGTTCTATGTGTGGAGCAGCACCAAATGTCTGTGACCCCCTTCCAGAGCTCCCTGTTGGGCTCTGAGTCTGAATGAGGCTTTACAGTCTCAAACAAGTGATTTTATGTGAACCAGATAAATAATTAAGATAATAATCCATCTGTTGGTGTTTCAGGCCCCGTTTCAGATTCCAGCAGAGAGATTATAATTCTGTAAGTGCTTTGGAGTGTGATGATTTCCAAAATAAGTGAAACCTCAAACCAGGGACTGATGATTGCTGGAGACCCGGTGTCCTCACCAAGACCTCTCATCCCTTTTCCAGTTCTCTCTGGTGGATGCTGCTCTTGCTTCTTGTGTAATACCTAAAACCCCACAATGTACAGGAATCTTGCTCCTTCCAGGGCTCCCCCTGCCCTGGGCTGTGTCTGACTCTTTGAGATGCCCAGAGGTCAGAACACCACAGGCATTGCCTGACTTGCCTGAGTCAGATTTGCTGAACTTTATCGATTTTTTATGGGTGTTTAACCCAAAAAAGGACACAGCATCCTTTTCTGGATCACGAGCCCTGGGGAGCACATGCTGTGAATCTTTACACCCACTACAAAGTGCAGGGCAGGCTGCAAGGAAAGCAAGCACACGTATTGGTTTTTCTGCAGTGGCAATCAGGAAGGGAATTAAAATTATGACATGTTGCCATGGTAATGAAGTCCCAGGATTTGGCTAGGAGGAAAAGTGAGGTTGTAGTTAGTTGCTCATGAATTCCTCAGTAGGCTTTTCAATACTCTGTTTCCTTTAAATGAAATTGGAGAAAGACTTGCAGTTCATAGTGGGGATAAAATTTTTATGAAGCTAAATCTAGGCAGTGTTTTAGTGTCAGTCAGCATTAACCCACAGCATGAACACATAAATAATTGAAATTTCAAATACTCCTGGATTACAGCACCAGCAGCACTTGAGGGCCAATGTTCCTTGGGTATCCCAGAACCTCTCCAGCCTCCTCTGCAGCATCCTGGGATGAAAGCACCATTCCTGCCTCCTGCCCTGGCCCTGCTCTTGGAGTCTTCCAGCACAGCCTCCTGTGCTTGCTCACTCTGCCTAGGAATCAACGGCATTCAGATGCTCAGGGATGCAAAAGGGGGCAAGGGTACTCAGTTAAAACAGCTTTTCTTTTTACTGCTATGTTTGAATGACTTCTAGAGCTGTTTGGAAACAGAAAATCACTATGAGGTAATCTGTGGTGAGAATCTCCTGTGTAATTTTTTTATCTTCTGTAAACCTCAAATTTGGCTTGTTTTATTTAAATTTAAAAATCAGAGATGCCCCCATGAACCTGCTTTACTTTTTCCCCATTATTTTTAAATTATATTTCTCAATAACAGCTTAAATACAATTTCTATTTTCAGTACAAACTTGAATATCAGAATAAATTTGAACAGTACAAACAGAATCAGTTGTGACAGGCAAATTTACAAGGTGCTGATCCTGGACAGAGATTTTTGAAAACTCTTCCATTTGAAAGGTTTGTCGTTTGGTAAGTCAAAGCTGACAATCATAAATCTCTATGTTCAGCATGTTCAGTAGCATGTTCAAGAAAGGTGTGTTAATAAATCTGAGGTTGGGATTGCCTCCAATTTCCTGCCAGCAACCATGCTGCAGAAACTAAATAAAATAAACAGGGAGAAGTTAAATCTGAGCAGGACTATAGCATTATTTAAGAGCAATTTTTACTTAGACAAAAGTCTTCCAAAACTTTTAATGGCCTTTTGTGATAAAAGCTCCCATTTAGGTAAGTTTCTCTCAAACGTTTTTTCAAAACAGTAAAATTACACTGTTAAAACCCCAGAGGTAACAACGTGCCACTTCAGCCAAAACAGCTAAAGCTTCCAGCTTAAAAACAAACTGTATTTTACAGGGAGAATGAAAACTTCCAAAGGAAATATGAACTGCTTCTTCAGGAAAAGTGGGAAACGGGAAGACCCCCCACTTACTGAATGTGTTCTTCCAGCAAAAGCACTCTGAAACAAATTCTCATTTCCCACGGGAAATGTGCACATCTCCCATCAGCTGGAAAACATTGTGTTTTGGCATTAAAAGTAGTTGCTAAAAGATCTCAGCCAGAAACAGGAGGTGGATTGGACCAAGGGAAACCTCCATGGGATCTGTGTTGCTTCCCACTTGCTGGGGTGTCCAGAAGGGTCTGACTGGGGCTGGAGGTCTGCATGCTTAATGAGGAAAGCTGGTTCACAAACACAGGTCTCTCATGGCAGGCCTGCAAGTGTCAAATCTCATTACCCTGATCTCAGGGGTGTTCATTTTAATCAGTGCCCGGATGGTCAGATTAGGTCTGTTTGCTCTCTTTTGTGAAATCTCTGCAATTCAGCATTAGCGCAGGTCTAATTTTACAGTGTTATTGCTACAGAAGGTAACACAAGCCCCAGAATACTGGCAAAGAAATAAACTTTCGAGGTCCACGCCAGTGGTCAGTTCTCTGAACTAGTTAATTTACTAACTGGTAAATGAAATCAAACAAAACTTTGACTCCAGCTCAAACAGAGCTATCACCCATTTCCATTAAGTCCTCCCCAATGCTTTTTAATTATACCTCTGTTCTTCACAGTTCTCTGGCAAGAGAACCTCGCAGAAGGGGAAGGACCACAGCTCCTTGTGGGACCATCAGTGCTGATCAGACCTGGGAAGCAACAGAAGCTTCAAAATGCCACATCTCCTGCCAGAGGGCTGTAACAACCTTGAACCCAGAGCCTTGCTTTTGGCTGTGCTCATTGGAGCTCCCTTTGCTTGTCCCTTGGCAGCCACATTTCCACAGAATCACAGAAAGGCCTGGCTTGGAAAGGACCTTAGAGCACATCTCATTCCATGCCTGCTGTGGCAGGGACACCTCCGTTACCCCACGCTCTCCAAGCCCCATCCAACCTGGCCTTGAACACTTCCAGCACTGGGACAGCCACAGCTCCTCTGGGGAACCTGTGCCAAGCCCTTACATCCCTCCTGTGTGATGTGGGGACAAGCCCCTGTACCACTGCTCCTGTCTCCTGCCTGGGTGTCTTTGTCTTGGCTACCTCTGATCCATGTCTGGCTGCACATGGAGGTGTGTTTGCTCTTCCTGCAGTCACGTCTCCATCTTCCCAGGGGCACTACCACTGAGTAAATAAGAGGAAAACCTTTTTGCTGTGGGCCCTGGGTGTTCTGGTGAATGGCTGAGTTGGTGCAGGCACTACTGGTGAAGGTGGGACACAGTGGACATCAGGATGGGTGGTGCTGGGTTCCTGGGGCTAGTGGTGATGGTTGCCAGCAGTAACTCCAAACTCCCTCTCTCTGTGGAGGGTCTGCATTGAAATAGAGCAGACATGGCCAAGGCTTCTAGAAAATGTTCTTCATGCTGTGCTTACATCTCTTTATTTCTTCTCCAAGTCTGTCCTTATTTTAAGAGGAGGTACCAAGGTGAATCCAGGCATAACATCCTGGACATCCTGTTTCTTCAGAGCCCACTGTGTGTTTGACTTGGCTAATGTTTCTTTCTCAAGATCGATGAATGCCCATCCTGTTTGCCTTTCTCTGAAGAGAAAACAGATAAAATAACCTCCCTCCCAGTCCTCCTGGGATTGGATTCCAGCTCTGGGCAGCCCAGCTGTGACAAAGGACAGGTGTGGGTCTGCAGGCAGGACAGGGCGCTGGGGCATCCCTGCGAGTGCTGCTCTTGCAAGATGAGCTATCTTCCTGACCATTCCAATCAGGAAGGGCCTCTGCTCCCTGTCCTGATCAGCAGGCTCTGTGTGGATGTGGAGAAAAATTAGAGGAGGGGTTGAATGACATTACTGTTTGGGAGAAGTGTGGAGGGGAGAGTAATAGATGTGAGGAAGGAGGGGAAAAAGACAAGAAAGCATTCCAAGAGCTGCATTAGGGTGGACAAATTGACAGTGTGCAGTGTGAGGCAGGCAGCATTTTTCATTTTGGTGCTTGTTTCCCTAAACCCCCTGATTTCTCAGACTTGGTTGTGTGCAGTCCTCTGCTTGTTGGGAAGTGTCTGGGAAGCAGAGGATGCCCGTGGCTCTGCAGTGTCCCTGGAATGCTGAGCACAAACCCACTGGGGCTGAGTAACTGGCAGAGTTACACCCATGGAGCAACTGTGGTCCAGCTGGTACAGCCTGATGCAGACGTGGCTCTACCCCTTCACTCATCCAGGCTGAGACAAACCCAGCACTGCTCGTTGTAGCCAGGGAAAAATCCAGAGCCGAGCTGGGCCCAGATCCTCCCGCAGCTGTGTGGACCAGGACGCTCTCTTGCACTCCAATGCCAAAAGGAATCTCCACTACCAGCACAGCAGAGTCTTGCAACAAGGCTGAGCACAAACCCTGTACTGAAAGACTTTGCTGGGACAGATGTAACTTGTTTTTTCCTGCACTGCTGCTTAGTTTATGTGTCACCACAGATGTCCCTGCTGTGGTCTAACACCAACGACGCTGTGAAGACAAAGCCTTCAAAAAAACCCCAAAAATGCAAATTCCCTCGACCAGTTATGTTTGGAGAAAGGCAGAGAAAGCAGAGAGAAACTGCAGAACTTAACCTAGGTTAACTAAACAGACTCTTAAACTCTGTTTCAACATAAGGCTTCTAGCATTACCTGCTTGGCATGTCACAGACAGGGATGAGAGCCACCACCCTGTGCACAGCTAATCACAGAGCCAGCTGCCCCCAGATGTACAGGGACATAAAGCTTGTGAGAAAGGGGGGAGCTCTTTCTCTGACATCATGACACAAGGAGAAAAATGAATAAAGGATGGGAAATCTCACATGACAAGGCAGACACCAGTCACTGAATGGAGCTGAAGTGCAAATCCTTCTACAGAATGTCTTGTGCCATAAAGTCTGGTGGAGTTTTTTTTCCCATTCGTTTTTTCTTCTCTGACTTTGTATAGCAGTGCAAAGGGCAGCCATGAACTTAGTCATTCACTTTCAATTCTGCCCAGAATAGGTCCCACTGTCTTTTTAGTGTATCAGTCTTTATTGGGAATGTGGAATTAAACCAGGCATATCCTTGTGCTATCATTAGCACACTGAGGGCAGATCAATTTAAACTCTTGCATCATCTCCTGCCCTACATTTTTCTTGCTCTTATTTCTTGGAGAGTGACGTCTTTACTACCACTTCCCATTTTTTTTCTGTTGATATGGACACTGAGGAGCAGCTCTGGGGCTGCCTTTCTCCACTTGTGTGCTCTTAGTAGTGGAGTCCAGAGTTGCCAGTGTCGGTCTCTGCTTTGGGACTCAGCTTTGGTGAAATTTCTGCTGTTTCTGCCACATCCCTTTCAGAAGTTCCTCTTGGAAACCAAGCCTCTCTGGATGTCTGCACTCATTCCATACAGCCTCCTTTTCTGGGCGTCTCTGCAGGGACCTAAATGAAACACTGGAGGAAATACAGGCGTTTTTTGGACAGCTTCATGGTTAAAGACACTTGACAGAGACTTGAGAGTGTTTTTTCTCCAGCTCTGTGTCACTGACCTCCAGCAAACCATTTTATCTCCCCGTTTCCTATCTGTGACGATGATAGAAATGTTCCCTTTCTTTCTCCCTTTGTCTGTCTTATCTATTTATATTTTAAGGTCTTTGGGGCAAGGACTGTCTCTTGACTGTACAAAGGCTGACAGACAAAGGCATTGACCTTGCTTGGGATCTCTAAGTGTTAATGTGATAACAGTACCAGAACAATGGATGAATGCTAAATAGCAGCGAAGCTATTTTGGAAAAGAAAGTAAAGTATTTTCCCTTCCTTCTAATAGCTTTTGAGATGCAATAATTAAGGCATCAAATAGAAAGTACATAGGGCTACATGAAAAACTGCACGTTCTACAAAACACTCTGAATGAAACAGTTTTGTCAAAACTGATGTTATCTTCTTCAGTTTTCTAAGGGGGTTTGTTTGTTTTGTTTTGGTTTGGTTTTTTTTTCTGTTTTGTTTAAAGCAAAATCTACCCTCTGAGAAGGGGAGCACTTGTAGCTTGTTAAAGCTTTTGGGTCACTTTGGTTATTGCAGACTCTGGGACAGCAGCTTTGTCTCTGGAGAAAGCTTTTGGGAGCAAGTGGTCCCCAGCCCCCTGGCCGAGCAGGTGCAGGTGTGTGTGGTGGCTGTTTCCTGGCACTGGAGAAATGCCTCACACCATTTTCAACCTTTTAAACATGTTTTGGAGATTACCCATAGAGGAGGTTTTTCTTCTGTTGCAAAGCTGAGAAAAAATTTCCAAATCTTGCTAGAAAATGGAGTTCTTCCCCTCGAGAAGGCAAATGTCCTCTCATCTCCACAGGTAACCTGTTTTTTCATGCAGCCAGGAGAAAAGTGTTAATACACTGCTCAATAGCAGTCTAAAATTTCTGCTATCCTCTCCTGCATCCTAATCTAAACACATTTAATCTCTTTCTTAAACAGAGATCCAAACAAACATTAAAATGTTGGTGTTAAAAGTAAACTCAGCAGGAAACCCAGTTTCTCTCTTCAGCTGTAGATGTGGTTTTGACCTCCTAAAATGTGACTTTTCATGTTAGTTTAATACTAAATTCCCATCAGATTTAGCCCAATCTGAAGACACAACAGGAGAATGGCAGAGGAGGGGAAGCCAAGCAGCACTTAACGTCATCTTTACTTGTGTTTCCTGCTGAAAGATCAGATCAGGTAGTGAATTATTAATGCTGCAGTCTGGCACAATCCTGGGCATGCAGCCTGCCAAAATGTAAAAAGTCCATTGCAAGGCAGGATATTGGATCCCATCGGTGCAAACAGGCATGCTTCCATGTTTGAAAGTTCACAGTGGGAGAATTCAAATCAGCCTCTGAGCTCGGCTGCAGATTAAACTCCTCTATTTTTAATTAGATGCCACGCAAAGGACCTCAAGTCAGGGAAAAAAGTAACACTAAACCCATGGAAATATCTCTAATAATTGTCCTACAGACTCAATCATTGTCGGTGGGGTAAAACATTAACATCCTTTTATTGTGCCTGAGCATTTGCTTGGTTTGGGTGTTTTTTCTGCAGTCCAACAACTTTAAAGCCTAATGAGTTAAGAATTGCCCAGGATGATAATGGGGCTGCTCAGAGACTTTAATAATTGGCATGGCTCAGGAAGGGGAGAAACAAAACTGGAGGAGGCTCCCTGGGGAAGGGGGTGAGGCCACAAAGGGTTGAGTGGGCAACGTGGAGAAAAGGGCTATTGCTTTCACACTGCTTGGTGCTTAAAGGAAGACAAACCCTGGCCACAGCTGACTAATTTTGGCTAATTGGAACCTGCCTAGAGGCCTTGCTCCTGTTTGGTCAGGGCAGCATCCATCCCTGGGCTCTCCTCAGAATGTGGCCCATCCACAGCCTGTGACAGCAGTCACAAGATGGCAAATGGGTGGAAAATTCTTCCTTGAGGAAGATCATGTTCAGCCATTTGTCTTTGCTTTCCCACAGCTGGCATGGACCAACCTCGTGGGCTGTCCTGGCTTTTACAGGGCCATGTAGTGACAGGATGAGGGGGATGGATTCACACCGACTGAGAGTAGGCTTAGATTGGATATCAGGAAAAATTCTTCCCTCTGAGGGTGGGCAGGCCCTGGCACAGGTGCCCAGAGCAGCTGGGGCTGCCCCTGGATCCCTGGCAGTGCCCAAGGCCAGGCTGGATGGGGCTTGGGGCAGTCTGGGACAGTGGGAGGAGAACAAGATGCTGCTTCAGGTCCTTCCAAAGCCAATCCAGAAGTGATTCCTTCTGCTTCAGGGCAGCAGGTCACTGTGGAGCCTTCCTTCTCTGATGATTAATCAGTCGCCACTCACCCACTGCTCCTCTCCTGCTGAAATCCTCATTAAAAGCTTTCAGCTGGTGCTGGTGGGTTTTGGTCCTTGACAGGGGTTGCTCCAGTCCAGGGCTTCATCTTGGGAGTGGAGCTGAGTGACTCAAATTGCCTCTTTGCATTTTTGCTCCCAAACTGTGAATAAAAGAGCCTTTCTTATGTAACAGCACTTCCATAAATGTGGAATCCTCCCCCAAAAGGGTGGAGGCTGGTGTGGGGTCAGCTCTGGGGACAGCTGGGTGCTGGGGGTGTGCCTGCTCGCTCCTGCAGGGTGAGGATTGGCCTGGTTTGGGGCAGTGATTTCCTCTCAGATAGACTAATCCTAAAATATCTCAGGGAAAAATATAATTTTGATGACATCTATGCTCAATCACCTTTTCACTGCCAAAAAGTTATCATGCTGTGCACCTGTTTGGTAGAATTCATGATTCTGGTAAACACACTGAATTTCTTGGACACATTAAAGCCTGTTATGTATTATAATTAATAATAGCATTTTCACTGAGGTGCAGGACAGAGGAGGAAGGGTTGTTCAGGTATTTCCAATATAAATCTCATGGTGACCTGAGAATTATGGTTAACAAAGAGTTTCGCTCTGTCTTTTTCAAATGCTACTGAAGTATTCGTTTAGAGGGGTTTTTGCATTGTTAGTAGGGGTTTTGTACTTGTTTTGGTTTTTTAAAGGAAATGCCAGGTGGACCTGTGAATCTTTCTAACTTTAAATCAAATCCACTTCTGTTCTTCCTTTTTTGTATAACCCAAGACAAGGGGGAGGCTGTCAAATAGTCTGGGGTGTCAAAAAGTAGATTTTTTAAAAGTCTCTATGTAAATGTTTCCAGCAGCCACTTGCTGGTATTCAGTACTTCAGGGATTGGGCAGTGACACTAAATCAGAGCTTTTCTCCAAAGTAACCGTGAATATGAAGTCAACCTAGAAGAATTTGGATGAGGGATGTAGAACCATTTCAGATGTTATTGGTCCCTGCTGTTTCCCTTTTCAGCCCTCGGTTTCTGCTCAATGCTGTTGCCCTTTGACATTTGCTGCAACCAGCAAGCAGAGGAAATGACACTGTGGTATTTATTAACCTGCAGAGTGGATGCTGAGCAGAGGAGGCTTCCCTGAGAGCAGGATGGAGCTGCTCTGTGAGACTCAGTCCTTTAGAGCTCACCTGGATGAAAAATAGAACAAAACAGCCTCACTATGGAAATAACACTGGGCTGCAGCGGAGTGGTGTTTGCAGCACACTGCAGCAGCTGTCCCCTTGAGCTCCTCGCCCTCACTGAGACGTGCCAGCACAGTCCTTGTGGTCCCTTGGCAGCACACGTGGCCAAATTGTGCCCTGAGCACTCATCTCTAAAAACTAGTTCCACAGTGAGGTAAAATTAATCCTGTGAAGACCATGGCGTACCTGGAGAAGGTGCTGTAGAAAAACGGGGATGGAAAACTTGCTTCCTGTGGCTGTGAGTTCAGTTTGGAGATGAGAAGGATGAAATGCAGTGTGGGAGAGGTTTGCAAGGTGATGAAGGTGGCAAATCAGCAGGTTCAAAGGGGAATTTTTAGAAGTCATGCAGGAGTGGTCAGGCTGGTGGGTTTCCTCTGAGCAGCATCTCCTGCTGCCACTGTCAGACCAATGACTGCACAGGGCAAGGGAGTCTGAGCCAGTGGAGCATTTTTATGTGACATAAAGCAGCTTTAGGAATCGTGGAGGAGTGAAACAAATCTGTGTTTAGGGCCTATGCTAAAGGCAAAGACTTTGCTAGCTTAGCTCAGTCCAAACTCCTTTGCTGCAGAGCAGCTCAGAGATGGCAAGTAGATCTCTTTTCCATATGGAAAGCTGGAGGGAAAGGGCAGAAGTCAGGCTGGTGTCAAGTGTTTTATACATTTGGAAACAGTCAGGTTTTATATTGAATCCCAGCTTTAATTGGCTGGGTTTTAATCACGTTGAACACTTGGAAAGAAATGCCTTTTTATTAGATTGGCTTTTGTAATTTCTCAGCCCTACTTGAAGCAAGGAAACCTGCAGCATTGCTTTAGTCTTTCAAATCCACCAGCTCTCCTTACACAGGCAGAAAATCTGTGCTGTGTATTCACTGATTCAGGAGCTGAAGTAGCTAAAAGAGGAAAAGAGTGAAGCAGAGCCTTAAGGTTTGTCATTTATCTGAGGAGATGCACATTTCTCTGCTCTCCAGAAGTAGCAGTATTTTAAAAGACTCTAAGCATGAAATGATTAATCAAACAGAAAGAAAAGGGTGTTTCAGAGAATTTTGGCAAGGCATACTTGAGAAACTATTTTCCATCCATTGAAATGTAAATACTCAGAAGCACAGTCCCTTTAAAAGCCCAGCTTTTTTTCCTGGGGATCCTTGTTATGTGGTTATTACCCTTTTTGCTGTGATCATGAGCTGGGTAGGGAGTGTGTCTGTCTAAGTACGGCAGCAAGAGAATTAAATTAATGTCACACCACCAGAGACACTATGGCTCAATTTAAAAGTGATTTGGCTCCTTATCACGAAGGTTTGCATGTTATGTCTCTTTTTGCAGACCCAGCCTTCTGACACCAAAGTGGCAAAATCCATTTCAGATGTGACAGCTGTAAAGAGCCTGGAGTCAAAATGATTTCATTTTTAGACACATCTAAAGAAGGAGAAAGCCTCATTCTGTGCTGGGGTGCCTTCCCTCCCCATCCTCGAGCCCCTCTGTGCAGAGGGCTGTGGGAAGGCTGGCCCAGGGCTCAGCCTGGCTTTGGCAGCTCCAGGGGAGCCAGCAGCTCTGCAGGGCCTTGCATGGCTGGGCTGGAGGTGGGAAAGCAGCGAGAGGGGGACCAACAGCAGCATTTTGGGCCAGAAAGGCTTGTGGAGTGAGTGTCACCCCCTCCTCAGCCTGGCTTTGGCAGCTCCAGGGGAGCCAGCAGCTCTGCAGGGCCTTGCATGGCTGGGCTGGAGGTGGGAAAGCAGCGAGAGGGGGACCAACAGCAGCATTTTGGGCCAGAAGGGCTTGTGGAGTGAGTGCCACCCCTCGTGCAGGCTCTGTGCAAATCAGCTCAGAGTGAGATCCTGGGTGCCCAGAAGCTTGGGGCCAAATGGGGCCATGCAGCTCCAGGGAAAATGCAGCAGGGACGGTTGTGTCTCTCCTACTGCACCACCACCTGTGCCCCGAATCTGGGGTTTGCTTTTAGTGGGGCTTGCTAAAGCTCACTTGGGTTGATGGGAACTGTTTTGGGCATGGAAAGAGGGAAATTACTGCAATGAGTTTGATTTTTTTTTTCTTTTTCATTTGACCATCTGATTCTGAGTAACCCAAATATTCTGTTGGGTTTAAGTTTTCCATTCTTTCAAATTCTTTCTATAAATAAAGATTGTTCTCACTTCAAAAATAAGGGCACCATTTCAAAAGAAAGCTGAAGTATTTTGCTTTAGAAACACCAATAATTTTATTTTATGGATTTTTTTTTTCCCAAAGCAAGATATATTTAAAATATAAACAATTTGAGTTTGCAGAAAAGTGTGCTTTTTGATGGATAATACATTCATTGGGAATGCTTGCCCAGCTCCAGATGACAAATAACACCTCTGGGAGGTAGCTGGGATGATATACCTTGAAATCACCCTCAGCTGGCAAGGGGAGCAGGGGGCATTTGGGGCTGGGGCTCCCCAGGCCCTGGTAGCCAGCACTGAGGGCTGACATATGGACAGGGGAGCAGAGGGGCCAGGTGTGGGCACAGTAATTTACTGCCTTGCCCGGGGAGATGGGCCCAACAGGGGCTGTGCTCTACAGCAGGGGACAGATTAAAATCTTTTGTCATGAGGACTCTGAATTTGCTGCCAGGCACCAGCAGATCCCCATTTTTGCCTCTGACTCTGAGCTGCCTTTCCCCCCCCACCACTGAATTTTGGAGCCTTTCTACATGTGGGTAGGCTTTAGTCCCAAACAAGCTTTTATTTCTCTGGGTAAAAGGCCAAAATTAATAGAGTTTGGTAATAATTTACAGTGGCCCAGGGAGGTCTATCATGCCAAAGGCAACACTCACCCAGTAAGCAGCCTCAAGTGAGACCCTGGTCCCTCTGCTGGGAATGGCTGTGGTCCTGTAGCTTTGTGGGGTCCTGTGTTCACCCTCCTGCTCCATGAATGGAGCTAGGAATCGGCAAAGGAGCTCATTCTGGGATTAGCAGCTAAAATTTCGGGTGCTCCTCCCTGTACTATTTAGGAAGCTTTGATTTGTAAGTTTCTCAATGACTGTTCTTAGCACAAACACAAATTTTGTGTTTTATTGCCAGTTGAAATGGTAGTTGGCTCCTTTATTCTTTCTTTTTTTTTTCTTTTTTTTTTCCTTTTCCTTTTTCTTTCTTCTTAGAAAAAATGCAATGATGTAAACTCTGCTTGGTTAGAAATCTTCCTGTGAGCAAAACCCTGAGGTGGACTGTAGGGTTTTGATCAAGAATAAATTGCATACAAAAAGGCAATCCAAAGATCTGGGTGATAATCCTAATTCTCTTGTAGGATTTCTGTGAGATTTTAGGTAAAGCACTTAAGGACTGTCTCCCTCTCTTTCAACA
The DNA here is from genome assembly GCF_017590135.1 of Pyrgilauda ruficollis. Taxonomy (NCBI): domain Eukaryota; kingdom Metazoa; phylum Chordata; class Aves; order Passeriformes; family Passeridae; genus Pyrgilauda; species Pyrgilauda ruficollis. The sequence goes on along the minus strand of NW_024521651.1, from coordinate 301,026 downwards.
GCTAAGAAACCGTGATGGATGATGCCCAGCCCATCCACACAAGGGTTCTGAGGCTCGACTGTAAAATATTTACAAAGCTCCTGGAAATCCTTGTGTGTGGACTGTCCAGGGGTGCTCCTGCACCAGTGAACCTGGGCCAGAGCTGTCTCTGGGCGAGGGCTTCTCTGGCAGCACGGGGCTGTGAAATTGCAATTTGAGGGCTTGTTTCAGTGGACTTTGTGGGATCTCAGCACATCACTGTGGATGTGCAGAGACACCAGGGGAGCCCCTGGGGGGCTCGGAAACCCTGGAATGATGCCAAAAGGGTTTGGTGGTTGGATTTCGATCCATCAAAAGGAGAAGAACCTGTGAAGGAGGAAATGGGAGCTTCTTGGGTGTGAATGGTATATTTATGGAGGGAAATATAAATTTTGGAAAAATAGGTACAGGGGGGTCATGAAGGCAAGATGGAGGGTTCAGGGCGTGGTCCTGTGTTCTTCTTTCTTCTTCATGTCTTCCATTTTGTATGGTGATGTTGGCACTTGGGGATTGGTTCATGGTGAAGGTAGACTTGTCTATAAGGGTGAATAGTATTGGGAAATAAAGGTAAATATGGCACACGTAATTTTTACTATAAAAGACACAACCGCCCTGTGGGCGGGGGAGAGTGCACTTGACTGTCCTGCTGAGCGGACCTCGGCTGGGCACAGAGAAAACTTTGTAGATAAGAGATAATAAACAAGACTGAAGACCGAGAATCTGAGAGTCCAGACTCATCCTTTGCGATCGCGGCCGCCCAGAACCACCTTTCCCCGTGTCGGGGCAGAGACAATAACAGCGGACCCCGACAGACTTCAATGTTTATCTTTGTCTGGAGGGCGCTTCTGCCTCTTGTCCTGCCCAGCAGCAGCAGCGCTTCTCTCTGTAGGGAAATGCTTGGAGAGGTGGCACGGCCAGTTCTGTGCCTGGTCCTGCTGTGCCAGCACGGAGCTCGTGTCCATAGTCTCACTTTCACATCGATGCTGGGTCCTTGCAAACAGAGCTGGGATGCAATAACAGCACAACATGCTCCTTTAACCTGCTCGGCACCGGCGTGTGCAGTAATACCCCAGACAGGCACCCTGAATGCTTCCATAATTTATTCATTCAACAATTTCTTTTGATGTAGTTAATGTTGTATTTCCCTGGCCAGGGCTGGCGCATGAAGCGTGAGAAATCCTTATGGACAGATTGCTTTGCTTTTCAGAAAACAAACTCATGTTATCTGCCGAGTGGCCTAAATGAGCCAGTTCCTCTGGGACCTGCTGCCAGGCCAGGGATGCACGGGTGGCTACCAGAGTGCTGAGGCATACCTTTAACCAGGGAAGGGCAAAAGAGACCAGCATCCAGGGAATTCTGACCCATTTTATCCTCTCTGGTCAGCACCTGACCTGTTTCTTCTCTCCTCCAGAATTTTAAATTTATGCAAATACCAATAAACGGGGAAAAAGCATTGTCCATGTCCCCAGTGCACAATCTACACCAGCTTCTACCCATGAAAACCTTCCCTTTCTCCCATTTCTTTTCCTCACTAAGAGACTTCCTTGTACAAAACTTCACCTTTATCCTTGTTTTATCCTTATCTTCCGTTGTGTTTTGTGCTGCCTTGCTCCTCCTGCAGCAGTGAGTGGTTTTCTCCAGTTGCATCTGAGGAAGCAGATTTCCATGGTTTAGGCCTGGTCTTCAAAATGCCAAGACAGAGGAATCAAAGAAGATGAATGTTTGTCAATGGTTTTCTCTTGAAGTGAGATTTTTATTTTTTACTTTTCACAGCCTGTCCATCCTAGTCCACTGAAGGAACTAGAGGTGTTTTAAAACAGAGGGGTCCCTGAAGCTGTATTTTACCCCCAGAGCGAGAGCTCCAAGGCTAAGTGTTAATCTCAGTCTGATTTCATGTGCAAAACAGCTGCTTGTATCTCTTGCCCTGCATCTGTCTCAGATGGGGCTGGTTTCAACCACTATGGTTAGTGCAGCCAGAAAGTTAATTTAGTGCATATTGGGAAATTCCTCAAACACCATGAGACTTAACACCATTTTTTCCATCAAACCCTTGAAGTTTGTGTTGATATTTAGAGGTGTGAGACTGCAGGGCTGGGGAGTGGAATGTTTCACTAATTTATTGGAGGGAGTTGATCTGGGGTGTTATCTCCACAGACCAAGCTGTTATTGTTTCACTTACAGGCTGAGAGCAATATAACTCAAAGTCACAAAGTGTTCCCTGTAATGCAAGCCCTGTAACACTCTCCTGTGGCTGACACCTGAGGTAAAGAATGTGTCTGCCAGCCTCCTTGAATAACTTGCCAGTGTATTCTAATTGGGTTTACACAAGGCCCGAGTTTATTTATAGATGTGCTTTTGACCGCATTATCCAGTGGCGAGGGTGCAGCTTTGGGAATGGTGAGATGGGAGCTCTTGGGCTGACTTTGCCCCTGCCTCTGCTGTGGTTTTGGGTGGCTGTTTGATGGCAGATGTGCCTGTGGGTCCTCCCTGAGTCTCACAGCCTGAGCAGCTTAGCATGACCCAGCAGAGTCCCCAGTGCAGGCAGTGGGGAATGCCAGCAACATAATCAGAGTTACAGAAACGTCAGTGTTCCTTCAAGGGAAGGGTCTGAGAGCTCTGCCTATGGGAGAAGCACTCTCTTCAGCTCAGAAGAGGAAACAAGGGTCAAAAAGCACAGGGCTGCTGCTTTGGAGTTCCCAGGGCTCTGTGCAGGGGAGGTTTCCAGGAGCTTGGCAGAAGGGAGAGAGGACCCATCTGGCTCTGTGTGAAAACAAGGGTTGTTTGGAGAGCCTGATAACAGCTCAGTTCAGCACAAGAGCAGCAGCTGAGTCGTTTTGGTCCCCTGACTAGCTCTTTCAGGGAGACAGAATTCAAGCTCAGGTCACTTCTGCCAGTGCCAGGGTTCCCCATGCCAGTCAGTTCTCAGGCACAGGCTGGGTCTGTGTGAGGAAGAGCTGCAGAGAGCGAGCAGCAGTCAGTTGAGGGGGAGAGGGCACCAGCACTTGTTGCACATCGGTGTCCCTGCTGCAGCGAATCCATCAAACCATGGTTATTACAGAGAGGAAGAACAATGGGCAGGAGGTGGCCTGGAGGAGGCAGCAGATGGGAAAGCAGCAGAAAAAGGAGCAGCACTGCCCCGTGAGGGGCTGCAGGACAGGGCCAGGCTCTGCTGCTGCAGCACTTCAGGGTCCTCTGCAGCGGGTTCACAGAGACTGGGAAATGTTCCTGTGATAAATCACCACATCAGGTCCCTAACCAGGGGTGTGCCCGGGGGGTGGCAGAGGGCAGGGATGGGCTGGGAGGTTATGGACTCCTTCCCACCCTGCTGCTGGCCCAGTCAGCAGCTGCACAGGACCTCAAAATCACCCACACCACCAAACCCATGCAGCCACCGTGGGCTGGGAGAAGCTCTGACCTCAGGGCTGTTAGCTGGGATATCTCGTGCCAGCAGCATGACTGCATGTATACATGTGTTGTTATTTCCTTCTTCCCTCTCCATCTTCCTCTCTTCAGGGTGGTTCTGCTTTTGTCTGGAGAAAACCCCAAACCAACCCTGACTTGTTTTCCCATTGCCCAGGCAGCACAGAGCAGGTTTAACACACCCAAAGATGGGTGGGCTTGGGTATTTCAGGGGCAGTTTTACTCCTGCCCTGTACAGCACAATCTCAGCCCCCTTTGTCTTGGGACCCAAAAGCTGTTTTGGAGCTCAGTCCTACCAAAACCCTGCTCTGAGGATAGTTGATAGGCTGAGAGCAAGGCAAGCAAGCTGTGGAGACACAACAAGGAGCCTCAAGATCCTGACTTGCATATAAACCAGATTTAAAAAAAGAAAAAAAGAAAAAAAAAAAAAGAGAGAAGAAAAAAGCTCAATCCCACTCACGGCTTTTTATGGGGATGGAGGAGGTTATTCAGTAACCTGCATGTTCACAAAGGCACTTTTGTTCCTAATAAGGCCTGAAATGTTACGACCTAATGTGTAACTTCCCCATTTAGTGATGTAGCAGCACCGAGGTTACTCCGTGAGGACATGGAGCGGCTGCTCCTTAAGGACACGGCAGAGCAGCAGCCTGGCACCTGCCTGGGAGGAGGGATGTGCCACCTGGGCACGCAAACAGCTCCTCCAGCCACGGCATCCTCCTCCTTGGCTCAAACCCGGCTCTGAGCCCGGGCTGGGGCTGAGCTCAGCAGCCAAGGAGCTGCGATGTGAAGCCCCAGAGAGCCCCTGGCCACGCCCGGCAGGTGAGAAGTGGGAGCTGGCCTCTCCCTGCAGCCAGAGGTGGCGGCTTGCTCAGCAAAGTGCAAGCTCCTTACACCTCTAAGGTGCTTTAGATTTTTCAGCAGTTGGCTTTAAGGAAAGGTGAGGCATGCCCATTCGAGACAGGCTTCCTCCACTACAGGAGAAAAGAGTCTGGGATAACTAAAGTGGTCCATTGGAGAAGTGAGTGCAGAACTAATGCTTTATCTCCTTCCCCAGCCCATGCCTGAGCCCTCCTTATTACCTGGAGTTGTGACTGTCACTGAAACAGAGATATTGTTTGCTTTTCTAATCCCAGCAGGGGATTAGTTTGAAGCACAGGGACCAGGAGCCTTCATAATATGAGACCTAGGCAGGGAAACTGCAGCTGATGCTGTTATTCAACTCAGTAACTGGGTCTTTGAGGAATTATTCTGCATTATTTGCTTCTCTTGTATCGCATGGCAGGAAGCGCCACAGGATAATTACTCACATTAGAAATGCTTCCTTTGGTCTGTTCTGAGCATTTCATGTTTCATCTTCCCGGGTGCCCTGTGTCAGAGAGGGGCTGCAGGGCTCTTTTGGGGTGTTACCATGGAGGGGCCTTCTGGAAAGAGCTGGGAGAGACCTAAAATGCTGGTGATAACAGGGCAAGAGTAAGGGGAGGAGGAACAAGATGATGCTGTCTGGTCTGTTGCCAGATTTTGCACTTGCTTGTATTTTATGGATAAAGTCTAATAATAGACACAGCTTTTCACACCTTTATAGGGAAAAATACTTGCTAAAGAAGGTGAACTGGAAATTAAATGGGGCAGGAGGGCACAAAGCTGCAGGAAAATTAATTTTGGGGGCTTTGTTTTCTGTCTTTTCCTGGGCATACTTTCAGTGCCTTTTATCAGGATGCCTCATCCCTGGAAGTGTCCGAGGCCAGGCTGGGTGTGTGTTGGAGTAGCCTGGTCTAGTGGAAGGTGTCCTTGCCCACAGCAGGAGGTGGAACTGGATGAGCTTTAAAATCCTTTCCCCTAACTCCTCTGTGATTCTATGATCATTTTATTTTATTTTATTTTATCAAATCCAAGTTTAGAGGAAAAGCAAATTCTCTTAGGTCATTTGTACTGCCCAAGGGCCTGTTCAGGACCTCTGGGGCACCCTCTGCAGTGTGTGGTCCTGTCCATTCTGTGCCCCTGGGTGTCTGGAGATGTGCCATCAACTCCACAAAGCCTGCTCATCCCTAAGGCAAATTCCAGAATAGCAGCAAGCATCAACTTACCCCCAAGTGCAACCACAGCCAGTGGCACGGGGTGAGCATCCCCTTCCTGGCAGCAGCAGCAGTGCTTTCCAGTCCCACATCCATGGATTTACTTCATACAGACACTCCTGACCTTGTTTACTTTTTCTCTTATCTGCCTGGCCTTCCTGCAAATATTATTACATTTTATTATTACGACCAATTAAGTGGGCAGAGCCCTTAATGAAAACTTTGACTTTTCTTTAACCTTCCTGAGGAATTGCTCATTAGTGGGAAATGTTGCTGCTGGTTTGTACACGTGGGCAGAGAATTCTCCAAACCCTTCTGCAGGTGGGATGGTGCCAGCTCCCAGCAGTGGGAATCCCAGTTGTCCCATTCTTACGGATGCTGATAGCTCAGAAATGGCAAAAATAGACCTTTGGTGCCCTGCCAATGATGTGCACCTGCGAGATCTTTTGAAAGAAACAGCTGAAATAAGTGCTTTGCAGAATGATGGCATCTCTGGTTTCAGGTCTTTAGCCATAAAGGGATCCCACTGATGCACAGGGAGGGGGAAAGCTGTTCTGCTTCTCCCCGTTCTTCCTCCCTTGCACCTCAGTGGGAAAATGGGTCATTTTGTCCTGTGCCAAAAGTAAAATGATAAGAAAAGCTTTTTTTCCTTTTTTTTTTTCTGCCCTAATTTTAGACTCTTGAGTGCTTTGAAATGTTGGACTCCTAACAGAGAGCACAAGTTTCCTTTGCTCACTGTGTCTCCAGCTGCTCTGATTTCTCATGCAGGCAAAGGACTCCTGCTCTCTACCCCCTCCCCAAACAAAGAGTTAGACCCCATGTATGCATATTTCACCAGAGACCAAGCACCTGTGTGGAAATCCTGAAATACTTCTGACAGAGAACTGTTCAGAGTAGGAAATTTTTTAAATGAAGCTTCTTTTTTTTTTTAAAAAAAAAAAAAATCATTAATCCTTGAGAAAATATTTCTCATCTTCCAACTTGTTTTGATATCACTTGGAATTAACTACTTTAGCAAAGCTATTAGAGACAGATCTTGGAATAATTAGAATCAGTGCAACTGAAACACAATTTCTCAAGGCTGATATTTTTCCCTTCCTTTCTCTCCTTATGTTCCACACAGCAATTGTTTCAGTGGGAAACAGGTGGAAAGGAAATTGAGGTTTCATTGCATTCATTTCTAACTATTGCTTTTTATCTCTAATGGGAGTAGAATGCTTAATCTTTGAATTACAAAGTCAAAACATATTTGCTAGCTAGATCAAATTAAAATAATCCCTCCCCTTATAGCATAGTAATTGCTCTGTTTTATTTACATGCCATGGACAGATTAACATTTAATCCCTCTTGTTGTATTCATATCCCAAATGACCATGCCCTGGCTAGGAGAGGATGAAGTGGAGCAGGTGTGTTACAGTTCTGGGATGGGTGATGTTCTCCTGTACCTGCCAAGGTGACTGAGTGACACCAGGCCAGGTTACCTGTGAGGAGGTATCAGAATCACAGAATGCTTTGGACTGGGAGGGACCCCAAAGTTCATCTCCTTCCACCCCTGCCAGGGCAGGGACACCTTCCCCTGTCCCAGGTGCTCCAGCCCCAGTGTCCAGCCTGGCCTTGGGCACAGCCAGGGATCCAGGGGCAGCCCCAGCTGCTCTGGGCACCTGTGCCAGGGCCTGCCCACCCTCACAGGGAAAAATGTCTTCCCAATATCCCATCCAATCCTGCTCTCTGTCAGTGTGAACCCTTTCCCTCTTGTCCTGGCTCTCCAGGCCCTTATTAACATCCATCCTCTCCATCTTTCCTGCTGGTTCCCTTGGTGCTGGAAGGCCACAAGGAGCTCAGCCCAAAGCCTTCTCTTCTCCAGGCTGAACAATCCCAATCCTCTCAGCCTTTGCTCCCAGCAGAGCTGCTCCATCCCTCTGCTCATCCTGGTGCCTTCTCTGGCCTCCCTCCAGCTCTTCCCTGTGCTGGAGCCCCTGGCTGGAGGCAGCTTTGCTGGTGGGCTGTTCTGAGATCAAGATACTCTCTTGTCCTGAGGGATGGAACCAAAACCAGGAGGTGGTAACCTCTGAGCCTCTTTTATTCGTGTCTGGGATCTTGGTTCAAATTTTATGGTAATAAACCAAAGCCAAATCTAGATGTGGTCTTGAGCTGTGGGCCTTGGTTAGACCAAAGTTAGAGACAAGTGTCTGGATGGGCAACCTGGTCACCTCAGAAGGTGTCCCTGCTTTGGAATGGGATGAGCTCTAAGGTCCCTTTGAACATGAGCCATCCTCTGAGGGTACAGGGCTTAAATGTGGCTCTAGTGAAGGGTGGAGGTTTGAGAGGTTTTCCTGTAAGGCAGACACAGTCCTGGCCTGACCATGTGCCCTTCCCAAGAGCCCAGTGGCCAAGGCAGGACACAGCTGTGGAAATCAAAACATTTTTCCTTGCAAGATGAGGTCTCTGTGGAGAGATAGTACATCTCCTTTCACCTTTATTTTCTGTCTGTGGACATGAAAAGCCCCTTTTCCAATTCTGCTTCCTGGAATTTTTTGGGTTTTTGTTTCTACATCCCCTGGAACTTTGAGGCTACATTTGGGAAGTCTCTTAGGTGTTTCTCTGAAATTATTTCTTTTCTGTTTCCTGATCTAGCCCAAGAGGGAGCATTTGGTCAGTGCGCCCAAGCAGTGTCCACCCTTTGTTACTTCTGCCCTCCAAGGCCCCTCAGTAACCACTGCCAGAGAAAGTTGGCCCCCAAGGCTTGAATTACAGTGAAGCCATGGATAGAAAATACACCATGAAATTTTATGGCTCCTGCAAAGGGGCTGCCATCTGCTTTTTCTTCCCCCCCGCCTTTCTTTTTTTATAGCCATTCCACAGTCTATTAAACCATTACTGTCTGCTCCCCCACTTCCCGCCAAGATCTGTGTCCATTTCAAAATACAACACTTTCAAAGTAGCCCTTGGGAATTCCCCAGGTCATTCACACTGAACAGACCTTTACTGATGCTTTATTTAAATTGGAATCTATCTGTTCACATGCAGAGGTACATATTGCTCTGAGCCCCTTGCCCATCCACCTCCTCTTTCTTCACACAAACCAGAAAAAATCTTGCTGCGATGAGCCTGAGCAAGAATTGTTGTATCTTTACTGGTTGTGCGTTACTGGTCCTGCATAGAGGGATACTCTGAATTTCCAGCCTGAATGATGCTTGTTAGGCTCCTCCTGTGACGGGAGACAAAGGCCACAGGTACGGGGCTGCTTTGCAAAATTATCCTACAGTCCTACAAGTTGCAGGGCTGTGAGTACTTTCTGCCTGAAGACATATCTCTCTCCCAACATCAAGCACGATCCCAAGTGCTCTGTCTCCTCTTGCTGTCCTGTGCTGCTCCTATTCCATCTCTTTCCTCGCTGTTGTTTTATGAAGAGGGAACTGGATTCCACTTGTTTCTGAAAATCACTTTTGCACGTGGTGAGCTTTGCTATTTCATGTGATGGGAGGGTTTTCCTTTCCTATAAACAGTTGGGTAGGTTTCATATCTCCTTCCCCTGAGTTTTTCATTCTGGAAGGTGGAACAAAACCTCTTCAGCTGTGACAGGTGGGCCCAGGAGGGAACACAGCCCCTGCCGGGCGCCGGCGTCACTCTGCAGGGAGCTCGTGAGGTTGGACACTTGTGCAAGGCGTTCCTGCCAGTTCCCTCCTTAAACTGATTCAGCTCTAAACCAAACCAGATTTCCACAGCAAATGTGTCTTTGCAACTTATGCATCTATAGGAAGGGGACTGCAGGTGCCAGGGGTGTGATTTGCCTTTGATTACAAAATTGCTCCCTTGTGGTCCCTGTGTAAAAATCACGTTTTTCTGCAGGTGGTTTTCCACCCCATCCTCGTCTCCTTTGCTGCCTGGTTCTGCAGTGCAGAAGCAGCCACAGGGACCTGAGCAGCCTGGAAGGCCCAGGGCAGAGCTGCTGCTGAGGCTGCAGCCCAGCTATGCTGCTGGCTGCTCTGCAGAGCAGATGGCTCAGATGCTCTCAGTGATTTATGCTCCGCAGTCATTTTGAGATGCTGCGCCATGGTTTAGGGCCACCTGCAGCATCCTGGGGAGGAGCAGAATCTCCGTGTTTTGCCAGCCAAATGGGGAGTTTTCTCTAATCTCCAAGCTGTGCAAACAGGGCTCTGGACAAGCAGCCTGGTGCAAACTCTGCTTCCCCTGTGGCTCCTGCCTTCCACCATGATCGTGCTGCACGGGCACAGCTGTCTGTCTGCAGCACAGATCCCGTGCCTGGCCCCGGGGAGCTGGGGACCACTAGAGGGAGATGGGAATGACTCCCAATATCTGTAATTCTCATGTTCTCTCTAACGATTAACAATTAACCTTTGCAGCTGCATGGTGGAACAAGGCTCCAGCCGCTCTCCAGGACCCTCTGTACCTGGAACAGGAGCTCAGTCAGGTCTGCTGGGTCCTTGTTCTGGGAAACATCTTTGGTTTTTTTCTTAATATAAATCACACAGCCTCACTCTGTGCCTGAATTCTGAACCCAGAACTTGGTTGGATGCTTCCATTTATTATTCCATGAATTGAGTTATTCATGTTCTCTGAGAAGTTACATGTGGGACTAATTTGCTCTTCTTCAGTTTTTTAACCTGGAATTAAAATATTTGGGGGCATCTATAGCTGCAGGCAGAGTACAAGGGTGCCTGCATTTCACCATCCCTGACTTAACTCAGAATATAGGGTTTGTCTTTAAGGTAAAGGCTAGTCTGTGCTGCCAGAGGTTCACCAGCAATTTAGAAAAATGAAACTAGAATCTTAAATACTTTCCGTCCCAAAATGTGGATCTTTCTTGATAATACATGGAAGCACACAAAAACTTTGGTTTGAAGTAAGTTCATATGACTAAAACGAAGAAAATAATTGTTTTCAGTGTGTTTCTCTCAAACATGGATTTTCATTTCTTCCTTTTTTTCATCTTTATTACTGTGATTAAAAAAATGTAAAGAGACAGGAAAAAAGCTAAAAGCAGCAGCGTGTGAGTGTGTGAGAAAGAAAGATTGTTGAAAACTGAGACACAGTTTCTTGGTTTGAAACAATGTGAGAATTTTCATTACTTGCCTTTGGAAAAAAAAACCCAACCAAACCCTGAGCAAACTGAAACCTCATGTGCAAACTGTCAGATTCTTTCAGAAGCTATTTTTCACTTGAAAGCACTTGCTCATAGAAAGCATCTTGCCCAGCCTTATTATGGACACAAAGGCTGCACCTAATTGGTTTATATGTTGACAGGCATCTTATTACGGGGAATAACAGCGCGTGTGTTTCCCCCCTCGCTGCACCCTGTCATCCCCAGCCGTGGGATCTGCTGCTGCAGGAGGAGGCAGCACTTTGGTGGCTCCATTTCTCCCTTTTCCATTGCAAATCAGCTCTTTGCCAGTGTAAGCTGGGTGCTGGCAGTTACGCGTGTGTGCCGCGCTGGTGCTCGGTGTCTGAGCCTTCAGGCTCCGTTGTGCTCCTGCTGGGACATCAGGAGTGCTGCTGGACTCTGGGACGGCTCAGTGGGCGAGGTTTGGGGCTGAACTGACCCACACTGGTGTCTGTCCTGTGAATCCATCCCGGAGCTGTGGTGCTGGGCTGAGCACAGCCCAGAGGCACCCACGCTCTGCCTGGATGCTCCTGGTTTCCCCTCTTTTCGCGCGGTCAGAGTTCACAGCTCGCATACTACAATAGTACAACACAACCCTAAATACAGACATCATGTAATTGTCTTCATTTGCTCTTTGCAGCTTTTCCACCTGGGGTAAAAAGCGATGGGTGCATCTCTAGCCACAAGCAGAGCACAAGGCTGTCTTCATTTCCCCATCCCTGACTGAAGCCAAAATTCAGAGCTAATCTTTCAGGTAAAGGCTAGTCTGTGCTGCCAGTGGTAAACCAGCAATTTGAAATCTGAAATTAGGATGATAAATACTTCCCAATGACATTGTTGTGGCTGAGGTTTTACCTGGGGATCTCAGGAGACACCAGAGGAAGGTTTCCTGCTTGCTGAGCACTGGCATGTAGCTCACACACTAATTACACATTATGTGGGATTTTCAGAAGTGCCTGCACGAGGAAGGTGGCTGAGACCTCAACAGCTCTGGTGTTTTCAAAAGCATCTTTGCCTCTCCAAATTCTTGTTCTCTGCTGGGGACTGGCAAACCCCACTTGGTCGCAACCTCCCAAAGCAACCTCCAGCTCAGAGTAAATTAAAAGCTGTAGTGTAAGCCATGCAGCAGGTCAAACTCATCTCAAAGTGGTGCAAAGAGAAGTTCAGAGACTCTTCATTAGCTACAGAGCTAAATAATAAATAAAAATCACAGGTTACAGTGTTCATTACCTCTCAGGCATCATGGTGGGAATCCTGGGGGTCACGTGCCAGGAGCTGGACTCAGTGATCCTTTTGGGGCCTCCCAACTCAGGATATTCTGGGATTCCAGGAATTGGATGTTTTTAATTCAAATCTACTGCCTGATGTGAGACAAAGTCTTTGCTTGGCTGGAGAGCTCAGTGCCTGGCACGGATGGTGAGTGAGGGTGAGTTAGTGAGCAGCTGAGCCTGTGCTGCCCACGGGGGTGGCCACCAAACCCCCAGAGCCAGCGGGAGGGCTGCCAAACACGGACAAGTTTCTGCACCTCAGTGCACACTGACACTGCCCCGGGAGCCAAAACCCTTCCAGGGTACTTGTGAGCCTTCAAGCACTTTGGCCGTCTGCAACAGAGACTCTTTTTGTGCAAAAATCATGATTTGTTGTAAAATAGGTATATTTGCTGGCATATGCTCGACTGCACAATGAAGATGTGTTTGTGCTACCTCTGTCCCTTATCCTCTGAGCCCCTGAGCATGTCCACGGCCAGCCAGAGCATCCCTGAGCAGAGTGAACCTGGGCTGGCAGGCACATTTAATAAACCATGGGTTTTCACACCGGGCTCACAGGCTCTTTCAGCCTTTCCACGGTGCTGGAGAACGGGTGGTGCTGTGAATACCATGTGCTGTTGTGCTGTTCCCAAGGCTGTGGCATCTTTTAAAATCAGCCAAATGTGGACTTGATATAACAGCGGCAAAGCCCGCCAAGGATTTACTGCTGAATGGGTTTCAGCATGCTTTCCACGAAACTAGAACTTTGATTAAAAACCAAATTCCCATCAGGAAAGACGTGCCAGTGTCTTCCACTCAGGGCTTGCTGAAATGTTTTATTTCTCAAATGGAATGGAAAAATTTCAGTTCAAGAGTAATTCATGTTTACTGCCTGCAAGCCACCTCCTGACCTGAAATATGTCCCTGAGGACATGCCTGGGCTTTGCTGCTGTGAGAGCAGCTGGCCCACAGCCTGGGCAGGACGCCTGGTTCCAAGAGGACACGAGCAGGAGGCGTCATTATCTGGGTGCAATTTGGGGCAGAACTGACCAAAACAGGCAGTGAAACAGAAATTCTGATTTTTGAGCAGACTTGAGTATTGGTAAAGCCACAAACACATTTACAGAATAGTCATCATTTCAGCCTCCCAGGCAGAGAAACTGGGGTTTAAATGGAATTATTTGCTCACAGAGGTAGGGGGGATGGGCTTGAGTTTATAGTGAGAGATCCTCACCTTAAGGACTCATGTCTGTGCCAGGATTTCTCATGTAATGCCAGCCTCAGGACTGAAACCAGAGGATGTTTTTCCTTCAGGCTGCTAAGGGAAATGCTACCCTGAAGAATTTTTAATTTTATGTGTTGAAATTCAGCTATTTCCTGTGCTATACATTTGTGTGACACATACATGACATAATTGAAACTTCTGGAAACTCTTAGAAAATTAACCCCCTGTCTCGACGTCATATAAACTGGAAAGCTGTTTGGAAAGTTGAAATAGTGTGTGGGATGTGAAATTAATGCATGTGCGTAGAAAATCCTCGTTGGTGAAGGTGAAGGGTTTGGTTTTCCTCAGCCTGGCTATTTCTTGTGGTGGCCAAGCACTGCTTTAGGCCAAGGCTCTGTACACAGGGCTGAGATCTTGCACAGAATTCAGTGATAAAACACTGCTGCAAACAACAATTCTTCTTTGCTCACTCCACTGATAAAATATTCCTGCCTGAGTACATGCCTAACCATGCTCTCCAATTAGCCTGCTAATTAGACCCTCAGTATCTGTTTAGCTTATTAATGGAGCTGAAAGACTTTTTAAAGCAACATTAGATATAGCTGAAGAGATTGCTTCGGGGGGTGGGGGGTACTGCGAGTGTGGGTCACGTTTTTTCTGCTTTGCTGTGCTGAGGCTGGGGATGTTTGCTCAAACAGTGTGGGGTGAAAGGGCTCCCCAAGTCCATGGTACTGGTGCTGCTGGGACAGGTTTGTGATGGGAGGAGTAGTTTTTAAAGGCATCAGTCCTGGGTTGAAAATAGGTGCATGTGGGAGAAGGAACTTTCCATTATGTTTTCAGAGTGCCGTTTTAAAATAGAATATTTTAAGTAACTCCAACAAAATGAAATATTCCTTCTCGGCTTAAGCTTGTCCAAAAGGAAATGGTTCATTTTGATTTGCCCAATGAAATGTTCATTTGAGGGAAAATTTAAAAAAAAATTTAAAGTGTTTCTCATTACATAGTTTAACTTTGTAATAATGTAATTTTCTATCAGAAAAAAAAATGAAATATTCCTTCTCGGCTTAAGCTTGTCCAAAAGGAAATGGTTCATTTTGATTTGCCCAATGAAATGTTCATTTGAGGGAAAATTAAAAAAAATTTTTAAAAAGTGTTTCTCGTTACATAGTTTAACTTTGTAGTAATGTAATTTTCTATCAGAAAAAAACAATTCCAGTAGAAAATTCCCTGCTGACTCCTGGTGCAACCTGTCCTGGCTGCTGGAGAGGAACTGGGGCTGACTTTTACAGTCTTCAAGGCTGACCCTTTCCCTTTGATCAGTGCTGATTCACTTCCTAGCAGTGGGTGCTCTGCTGCCTGGAACACTCCATTCTCATTGCTGCTCTTTGTTTGGGAAAGTTGCTATAAGCTTTTAGCATCCCAGTGGGCATGGAGAAAGGATCTTTATACAAGTTCCCACTCGGCCTGAAACAAACCCAGCTCCTCTTTTACACGGGCTCACCCCAAAGGAAAAACCAGCTTTCTGTGGCCTGCTGCCCCAGGGGTACCTTTGTTTGGGCTGCACAGAGTGTTTTCATCAGCTCTGGGCACACTGGGCCACCTCGGCTGGGGCAGCAGGAGGCACAGCCTGTGCTGAGCAAGGACAAGCTGCCTGTTCATCCCCAGCACAAAAAGGACCTGCCAGCCTCAGTGACCCTCAAAGCCAGGCAGGGCTGGGACATGGCTCCACCCTGGGACAGCTGCCTCAGGGGTGGCGTTCCTGGGGCTGCCCTGGCTTCACAGAAAAATAGAATCACTGAATGATTTGGGCTGGAAGGGACTTTAAAGTCCATTTAACTCCATCAGGGACACCTTCCCCTGTCCCAGGCTGCTCCAGCCCCAGTGTCCAGCCTGGCCTTGGGCACTGCCAGGATCCAGGGGCAGCCACAGCTGCTCTGGGCACCTGTGCCAGGGCCTGCTCACCCTGCCAGGGAAGAATTTCTTCCTCACATCTAATTTAAACCTACTCTCTGTCAGTTTGGAACCATTCTCCCTTGTCCTGACACTCCAGTTCCCGATGAGGAGTCCAACTTCATCTTCCTTGTAATCCCTTCACACCCTGGAAGGTGCTGTGAGGTCTCCAGGTGGGTTTGGGTGCTGGACACCACACTCACAAGCAGTAGAAGAAAGGTGTTGAACATCAACAGAAATTGTTGGAAAGCTTGACATCTGCCCCTCCCTTGTCTTGTTCTTGTCTCCATGTGCTCGAGCTTGAGATGGAAGAGAGCACCTCTGCCTCAGCCCCCGTGGGTGCAGACAGCCAGCCTCATCATCAGGTCCACTGGCTATTTAGACATAAATATTCTAATGTTTTAAATAAATTCACGTGTTTAGACCCGGACTCTAAACAGAGATATTTGAGATCTGCAGGGTGCATGGGATGGGGATAGTGGGGGAGGGACTCGGGCACAGCTCTAGGCCACCCGTGGCAAACAGTCTGTGCCTGCTCAAACGGAGGCTTCCAAACTGTGTGGATGCCATCTGAAGTTTAGCAGCAGAGGAAAATACAATGTAGACTGGAAAGTTTCAATCCAACCTCATTGGTTTATTACAGAAAAAAAAAAAAATAAACAAAAAAACAACCCAAATCTTATCAGCAGGCCACACATTTTCTTCCCAAACTTACATTTTTTATCTACAGTGAAGAGGTTTTGTTAAAACAGAAAGAATCCAATTTTTAGTTTGAGGCAATGAGGAACTGGGATTTTGGGTTTTTTTTTTTTTGTTTGCTTAAAATTGGAATATTCTAGGGCTCTGCTGCAAAGCAAGACCCAAATAACACCAAATCTTGACAAAGTTTGGAGAGCTCCAATATCCCTGAGGGAGCATGAAATATTTCAGTGTTCAGATCTGAAGACAATTCCTGCCTTTCCTCCTCAGCCTTTACTTTTATTAGGTCAGTCTTTTTTGTGCTTATAATGAAGAAAAATTGAGCAGGTTTTGAGGTAGGGAGGGGCTGAAGATATTAACAGAAATACGGGTTTGGTGTGGCACAATGTGCTGCAGTCTACTGGCATATTGTGAGCTGTCTTAAGACCTAATATAAAATAAATTGGTTTTGGGGCTTGTGGAGGACTCACAGGAGGTCTGGCTGTTTAGGAGATCGATGGGACTGTCCCAAGGGCAGCTTTCATCACGAAGGGGAGGCTCTTACCGCAAACACTGGGCTTCTTGTCAGTCCAGAGTGCACATCTCTTGCAGCAAAATTAAGAGTACAAATTGTCCTGGTCATGCATTGAAGGACACTGACCTGGGAGGTGGCGTTTACAGTACCCAGAATCTCTCAAGGTCTCCCTGATAGGGAGCTGGGGCTCGTTTTGTTTGTGACCAACAGGCTTCCTCCTCTCTGACCCTTGATCTGGGTCCAGCAGCGTCACCCTGCAGTCTTCTCTTTGGCTTCATTTCAGAAATTCATCCCTCTGACCCTGTTTTAACAGACACAATTTTTCCTCTGTTGTTCTGGCTTGGGCAAGAACTGCACAACTCCGCTCTGAATCAGCATGATGGCCAAAACACTGATTTAGAACCACATGTTTCCAAAACACCTTCTTTGTTTATCTCACTACTGTTGGCCTGTGTTGCCCTCCTGCGCACAACTGGAAGGGTTCCTGCCAAAATACCTCGAGCAACTTGCTTTACAAAATGTTGCTTTTCAGAAGCCTTTCTTAAGTGATTTGCTGCCTACCCCTGCCAGACCTTGGGAAACATTTAGGCTTTTACTCTAAGTAGCATGAATAACATCTTGTAATAATAATCATTAATAAATAGCATCTTTGCTATAAATAACATTATTTTAAATTGAATTCAGTTTTGGTTAAAGGTTATTAGTAGCAAGTTGAAAGAGATCAAGTTGAGTATGAAAAAATCCCTGCAGCTGTGTTTGGCAGTGTCTAATCAAACCTGCACTTTGTCCCAGCTCTGCCAGGGCAGCCTGTGCATGGACTTCAACATGCAAAGAAAATCCCATGGGCATCACTGCAAGTTCCTAGTTTTTAAACTTGAAAAATAGTTCCAATTTGCAGAAAACCTGCCAACGCTCCAACAATTTCTTCACTTGCAGGTGTGAAAGGTGTTGCTTTTGTCAGCCTTTGGGAGAATCCAGGCAGTGAATTGCAGTTTCAGTTGATCTCATAGAATCACAGAATCCCAGAGTGATTTAGGTTGGAAGGGACCCTAAACATCATCTCCTTCCATCCCCCAGCCATGGCAGGGACACCTCCCACTGTCCCAGGGACACCTCCCACTGTCCCAGGTGCTCCAGCCCCAGTGTCCAGCCTGGCCTTGGGCACTGCCAGGGATCCAGGGCAGCCCCAGCTGCTCTGGGCACCTGTGCCAGGGCCTGCCCACCCTCTGAGTAAATCTAAATCTCTTCTCTTTTCATTTAAAACCATCCTCCCTTGTCCCATCACCATCTTCCTGTGTAAAAAGTCATTTCTCTGACTGGCCCATGCCCGTGGTGTGATGTGCCACCTTCGCAGGACCTGTATCTCCAGGGCCACACGTGGAGCAGGAGGAAGCAGGGCTGCTGTGGCTGAGGCATGCCCAGGTCTTTGTGCTCTCTGCTGCTGGTGCACAGGAGCCTCAGAAGGAGGCACGGGGCTGTGCTGGGGAGAGCTGCCCTCTGTGAGCCGTGAGCACATCGGTCAGCCCTGCAGATGCCACATGAACCGGCCGTGATTTATCTGGGATCTCCTGGCATCACTGGGCAGGGGCACCTGCTCCAAGCTGCCATTCCCATGATGGATAGAGGGTTTGCAGCTCTTGGTGACCATGATCAGATGGAGACCTGGTGGAAAAGTGCAGGGCTGCTGTGGTGAGGGCTGCTTGTTTACTGTGAGGCTGAATTCAGCCCTCAGCTGCTTGTTCCTCCTGTTGAGCAGGATTGCAAAGCTCTCCCCACACACTGTAACTAGGTCAGCCTGAGGAGAGGGCTTTGTTCAGCCCTCCAGATGTCTATCTGTCTATTTTTTCTCCCTTGCTGTTTTTATTTTTTCCAAAGCAAATTCTTTATTTAAGCTCTCCCCTGAAACCCAGTGAAAACAAAAGCCTGGAAGTTTTATAAACCTTTGTCTTTTGCCTAAACACCTTCCAGCCACAAAGTATAAATAGATCCCCTCAGTGGTTAAGCAGAGGTGACTCTTTTCAGCATTGCCTTGAGCACAGACACTCACCAGGTGCTGTGGGTCCAGGCCATGAGCAGCCTGCAGCCATTTGAGGGGACTGGCATAGGAAGCAATTTTTTGCCAATCACCTTAGATGCAAATGCTCCCCTTTGGATGGTTCTTGGGCTCTGAATCTGGGGATGGTCCTCCCATTCCAGCTCTTGTTCCTTCCCTGGAGCTATGCCCAGCTGTGCCTGGTGTGTGAGAAGGAAATAATTGGAGTGTAGGGACAGAACCACACTTCAAAACCAGACTTTGAATACATCTCTAAATGTACTCTAAATGTAAAAATACTTCTCTGCCTATTCCCAAACTCCAAGAGCCTCTGGCTGCATGTTCTATCAGTGAGAAAATCCTAATTCCCAGAGCAGGGGCTGGCATGGGTGGAGGTCAGGGATGGGAACTGGGTGGTGGTGGAGGATGAGCAGGGCTGTTATGAAGCATATTCTCAGAATGTAATCGGGGCAGTGAGAGGGAGAATGAATCAATGTCACCTTGAGTAAGCATGGAGATCAGCCTGGCCACATTCCTGAGATAGCTGGGTGAGATCTGACACTGGTATTCATGGGAGACTTAAAACAGAGTCCAGAACTAAGGGTGTAACCTAACCTTGGGAGCAGTGGGAACATGAAGAAGATCAAGGTAATCTCAGGAGGTTGCAAAAGAGAAGGTCAGATGTGGTTCAGCAAGGGCAGAGGGGCTCATGTTCAATTCCTCTGCAATATCTGTGGCTGTGACAGGAACTGCCATGCCCAGCCCTGGCAGCACAGCCTGTCCTGCAGAGCAGTGTCCTGTTTTCCTCAGAGATCATCATCTGGAAGATGGGCATGAGACAAGTAGGGCCTGCAGTAACTCTGGGAAAAGGGAAGTCTCTTTGTGCTCTTTTCAGAGTGCCAAACACTTCCTTTGCAGCTAAACCTTCATGGAGCTGTTTTAGAGAGCATTTTCTGCTTTAGTAAAGGGAACAGGGAGCAAAGGTTGGTACCTTCCACTGCCTCTTGGGAATTGTGTATTAGACAGCTTTGAACTGGAGCTCTCGTGGCTCTAAAAGGATTCACCTCATCTCTAACAGGTGTCCAGGAAAGCACCAGCTGAATGGCCATGGGGACTGACCGCTCTGCAGCTTCTCAAATGTTCAATCTTTCTGCCAGGATGTGGCTGGAGGCAGCTCCCTCAGCAGGGTCCTGGGAGCTTCCCTGGGGCTCACAAGACCACTGGTCCTGCTTAAGGCAGGAAGACTTGGGCAAGAGCCTCCTTATGGGTCCCTCACACCGCCTCCCATCAGGGCAACCAGTTAAAGCTCCTGGTTGAGCTCCAGTTTACCTTTAGTCCTGCTAATACAGCACAATCCTCGCAGCCCTGCTGAAGGCTTCCAGGCTCCTTTGCTGCTTGTGGGGGCTGGGGGGAATCCCTCCCATTTCTAATTGTCACATTCAAGTCCTGTGCAGGCAGATTCATTCCATATGGCAGAGGGATCTGAGCTGCTCAGCTTGGCACAACCAGGCACTTGATGGGAAAATGATACATTTAATTGCATGGACGTCACAGGACTGGGGCTGTTTGCTTAATCCTGGAGCTGGAAATAAATACAGAGAATACTGAATATGCAGTTGGCTGGGGATGATTGAGAGCATTCCAGCTTTCCTCGTAGTGAGGATTTGGAGGGCATCATGTGAAGGAGATTCCCATTTTCAAGCTGCACAGGACATATCTGAGCTGTTTGTAAGTTTGCTGGGTTTGGCTTGTGGACATTTCAGCCAGCTGTAAATGTGGCCCCGTGTTATGAAATGAGTCGAGTGAGAGTCTCTTCTGATTTTCAGGGAAGCACTTTTTGATGTGTTGAATTGGACTGTAAAACCCAAGTGAGGGAGAGCTGCCCTGGACCCAGAGCTGATCCCTTCTGCTCATGGTCAACACAATGTCTTAACTTTTCCCTGAAAATCCAATGTGTAGATCAGCTCCTCTGCCTGCTGGGAAAAGCTCTCCCACATAATAGCCAAAATCTCCCTGTTTAACAAGTTTCTCCTCCTGTATATCTGCATTTCCTCCTCTCCCTTTTATTATTTGCTGGTGGTGACAATTCTTGGGGGCAGAGAGTGGCAGGGAAGTCTCACCATGGAGCATCCCAGTGTACAGGTGGAAACCAAAGTCCACGTGGTAGGACAGGAATTTCTGTACCTTGAAGCAGCACTTTGTGAGACCACAGAGAGGAGTTTAGGCATGGGAACAGAGGTGCCAAACCTGGTGTTTTCCCTCTGACTGCCAGTACCCAGCACTGCTGCTCATTTGCTGAGGGTTTCCCAGGCAGATGTGAGCTGTGGGGCTCCTGTCCAGCCCCTCTGGAGGCTGATGGGCACTTGTGGTGAGGCTAGAATTCCCCAGAAGTGTTGGATCTACCACATGACACAGCATTTGTGTCTTGCTAGTCATCAGCCTGGCTGGGAACACAGCACATCTGCTCTGATCAGGACACCTGCAAAAGCAGAAACACAGGAGTATCCCTCTGCCCCCCTACAAAATCTCAGGAGGAATATCCAGGAAAACCTGAAAAAAATAAAAATAATCTTCCTGAAACTGCTGCTTCTGCCAGGCAAAGATATAGAGTGCCTGGAGAAGACAGAACGTGGTTATCTGTAACCCACAGCAATTCTGCCTTAGTTTCTCAGCCATTGGTTTGAGCTCTGGAGTGTGAGGTTTAACTTCACTTCCAAACTGTTTATTCCACTGAATTCTCCTGATAGCCATATCAACATCCTACTTGGGCTGCCTTAGTCTTGACACAATTAGCAAGCCCAGCTCTTGCCAGCAGTGATAAAGGAAATGGCTTGTTCTGACCTCAGGCTGGTTACTCCCCGGTCACTCCAAAGCATCCTCTCCATCAGGAGTGGATCAGGATCTCCTGAAGGGATGGGAAGGGAGGCTGAACACACTTCTCAGTCTGTGCTGTTATCTCCACGAGTTGCACTCTTCATTATTCATTTTCAGCTGCAGATCTTGTAGCTGAGGAGGTGCTCTGCTGTGCTCTGCTGTGCCTCCATGAAATTTGGGCTGAATTGGGCACAGGGAGCAAGGCAGTCGCTGCTGGGAGGGATTCATCTCCTCAATTTGTGAGGGGTCAGGGCTGCTGACAATAATATCGGTGACCCACCTTTGCTTCTGCTCCCAAGCACTTCCTACTCATTCACCTGGATTCATTCTGCTCCAGATCCTTGGGCTGTTTCCTGGGAATAGTGAATGACATGGCTCTCATTCGTTCCCTTTCTCAAGTCCTTCCATTTGGTACCAGCTCTATTTAATATTTCATTTTGCATTTTCATAGCTAGGCACTTATAGACATAAATTATTTAATGGCCACATTTCTTGTATTAAACGTATAGATCAAGGCAGGTGCTGGTGTTTTCTAAAGAGGGTGTTTACTAATTGGGATATGCTGCTCTTCCAACTTTCAAATAAAAATCTCAAAAGGTGCCTTTTTTGTTCAGCATTTTCAAAGCCTCACTTTCTTGTTCAGTGCTGGATGGCACCTTCAAAAGCACTCAGTGTTGTTCTCACCACGGTCCCTAAGAAAATAGGGCTGAGCCATTTCAAAACCCTCTCTTCTCCCCCACCAAAGCCAGCACTGTAGCAGTATTCCCAAGCTTTTATCTGCAGATACGTAAGGGGTAAGCAAGCAGGAAAGGCTGGCTTTTTAGCCTCATTTCTGTTCTTTGGAGCAATTCCTTAGCCTCAGAGGTGTTCCTCTGGAGGCACAAAATGTATGAGGGCAAGGTGTGATTTTTCCATCAAACTAAAGATTTTCCCTCCTGTCCCATCAGCTGGCCTGGGTCAGACTCAGATGGCTGAGGCAGGAGAAGGTGGTGGGACACGCCATGAAGGTGTGTGAGGGTCTGGATTTCTTGTAGATGGAAGAGAAGGGAATGGAGGAGATTAACCACTGGGATGGGAATTCTCAGCGTGCCAGCATCAAAGGCATCTGAATATTGCTCTCCAACATGAATTCCCCACTTAATGTTTGTGACTGTGTGATGCCTCTGTCCTGGGAGCTGGGTGACATTCGAGGCTCTGTACTGTCCAAGCAGCTGGGCCCTGCATCTCTCACAGTGGGAGCTGCCTGGGTGGGCACATGGTCTGACACAGCCCACGGCTCCAGCTGAGCTGGAAACGCCACATTTAAACTGTTTTTCTTTGGAGAACAGCAGCTTCACTTCCTCTTGATAGCTGATTTTACTCAGACTTTGTGACTGAGAGAAAGTAAGGCAGCCTTGTGAACCTGCCTCCTCTCCAAACTCAGCCTCCTTGGTGATGTTTCTTCTCTGCTCTACATCCAGCCCCACTGGATTTTAGCTTTAGAACTATGGAGACCAAGAATGTGCATCTTTTGAGGGAGCAATCCAGTCAGGTCCTGGGCAGGGGAGACATCTCCAAAGCTTTCCTGGAATGCCAAGCTCACCATGAGCAGTCAGCCTCCCTTCATTAGTTCCAGCATGACAGAGCAGGGTGGATTTGCTCATGGGTGGAGCTGGAAGAGAGTAATAACTGCTCTTAATGAAGGGAGCACTTGGGTTTGCTGTGTCTGGCAGGCTGTTTTCATCTTTTGTGCTTCTGGTAGCTGGCATCCCGGGCAGGACGGAGGGACTGGGCTTTGGGAGTGGTTAGGCATGCACTCGATTTGCTGCCTACCCCTGGCACAGGATCAAGGCTGGAATTTTCATTAAGCTTGATTTGCCTGCCAGAAAGAAGCACTTTGATTTAATTCTGGTGGCTTCTTGCTCAATGCCAAGCTTGGAATGCAATGCTCTGATGTCTTCCAGCTTCTTAAAGCAACCACAATGTCCCACCAAGGAAATATATATTTATATAACAGAGGAACTGCATTGGAGTGTGGAATCACTGTATTGAGAGCGAGCCATATTAGAGGTGGATCCCATGGTTTGGGATATGAGACTGGCTCCTTTTGTAATCCTGTGTACCAAGCTCTGATACGATCAGAAATTCCTGATTCCCCAGTAACTATTCCTGGAAAGCTCATCTTGTTACAAAGCAGTCACTCTCCCTGGGAGAGGATGAGGGATGCTAGCAGAGCTGATGGAATATTTTCTGGCATGAATGTCCTTTGAGATGGGAGACTGTGCTTTTGACAAGATGACATTTTTCAACAGAAAGCATCTGCTCACCTCAAAATGTTGTTTTTGTGCCAAAAGAATACTTCAAAACTCAATTGTGTTATTTTCTGAACAAAAATCCAAAAGCTTTGGGGTTTTGGCAATGGATTTCAAGGATTCAAATGAAGAAAAGAAGATTTGTTTTTGGAAAACCAGGAAAACCAAGAAAACCAAGAGGCCAAAATATTTTTTTTTTTTTTAGTTCTATTTGAAGGTTTAGGAAAAATGTGAATCTTTTCCATGTGATGGAAGGGACCCTCTTTCAAACCAGCTCTAGATCTTCATACAAAATAAGTGTTAAGTTTAGTGGGTACTAAATTACAGCCAAATTCTGACACAAATCATGATATGGGAGGACATGTGGGAACCAGTACAACCTGTAAGAATTTTATTCCTTGTGGCTCTCTCTGAGGTAGATTAAACTGATCCAAAGTGGGAAGAACAGATGAAACAAGAGGCAGAAACAAATTGTGAAAATGTCTGAGGCCATAAGAAATTTCAGTTTCTTTTGGACTCACACATCTGCTATGTGCACTGTTATTTCCATTCATTTTGCATTGACTGTTACATTATCCCACAATATTAATATATTAATATATTAATAGAATGTCAACATTTATATGTAATACAATTAGTGTTTTAATATAAAACTCAAAATGAAATGAATCACCATGACACTTGAAAGAAAATCTTTTAAAATTCCATCTACTGAAATAAAATGGAAAAAATATGGTACCCTGCACCCTATGGTACAGATTCCCACTTTGGAATTTCACCAGCTGTGAAATCCCATGCCCCAGGCAGCCCTGTAGCCCTGCTATGTCTTTCCTTTCTTTTATTTTCTACCCTACTTAGACCATGACCTGAAGTTTGTATTAATTTGTTCTGGTTAATATAAAATTGCATGCAATCCAAACATGATGTTATTTTCGAATGGTTCTTTCTGGGAAAATCAAAACAGGAAAAGATAAAGACCTTTATTTTTTTTTTTCTTTCCACCAAGAAGCCAGTATGGGATCTGTTACAATCTAGTCATGCTGGATGGGAGGTTGGGGAGCACAGGCAAGGAATTAAAGAACACTGTTTCACAGAAAAATAATAATATGCAGTTATTGACATGTTTATATACATAAGTTTATGAAGAGCCCAAGTCTCTTTTCATTTGCACTGGCTTTGTTCCACCAAAGAGCCCATGGAATGAACCCAGAGGTACCATGGTGCACAGGAGAAACCCTTGGCACTTATTTATGCTGTCCATGCTGTAATTTCAACCGTTCTTCAGGTTTTCCTCCACTTTCCTCCACAGGGAACTGCAGCCCTGTTTGGGACATACCACGACAGGTTTGGGCTCATCCCATTTCCACATCACAGCAAAGAGCTGTCCCCACACAACCGGCAGCGAAGAGAGCGCTTGAGAAGCAGAGCACTGCTCTCCCCACTGCTCTTAGGCCCTGCTCACTTTATTTTCACCAAAACCCCGCTCAGCTGGGCCCACACCTCATTGTGCTCTGCCTGGCACGGGGCACAGACGGGCAGAGGGTTTGCCGTGGGCTCTGGGGCTCCTGGGCGTGCAGGAGCTGTGGCTGTGCAGCTCTGGGGCCGGGCTGGGGTGCAGGGCCTGCCCCAGCCCGGGGAGCCCCGAGCCCGGGGAGCCCCGAGCCTGGGAACTGCCCCAGCCCAGGGAGCCCCGAGCCAGGGAACTGCCCCAGCCAGGGAACTGCCCCAGCCTGGGAACTGCCCCGAGCCTGGGAACTGCCCCCAGCCCACAGCAGGAGATCCACCCGTGCCCGAGTATCCCACTGCATGCAGGAAGCACTGCTGAATCCTCATTTCCTGATGGAGAACCCACTGCCTTCAGCCAGGGCTCCTGGACAGGCCTTTTCTCCCTGCCTGGGAGCGTCAGAACCTTCAGAGCATTGGCTGGTGAGGCTCCTGAGCAAAACAGCCACACAGCAGGAGCCCCCAGAGACTCCCAGAATGGCTGGGCTGGGGTGGAACCTTAAAGCCCATTTTATTCCAACCTCCTGCCAGGGCAGGGACACCTCCCACTGTCCCAGGTGCTCCAGCCCCAGTGTCCAGCCTGGCCTTGGGCACTGCCAGGGATCCAGGGGCAGCCACAGCTGCTCTGGGCACCTGTGCCAGGGCCTGCCCACCCTGCCAGGGAAGGATTTCTCCCCAGTATCCCATCTAATCCTACTCTCTGTCAGTGTGAAGCCTTTCCCTCTTGCCCTGGCACTCCAGGCCCTTTAAATAATCTCTCTCCATGTTTCTTGGAGGTTCCTTGCAGTACTGAAATGCCTCAGTCAAGTCACCCCAAAGCTTCTCTTTTCCATTCTGAACAATCCTAAAGCTCTGCCAGGTTTTCCTCCCAGCAGAGCTGTTCCATCCCTCTGCTGCTGGTGCCTGCTCTGGCTCATGCCGCATCCCCAGGTGCCTCCATCCCAGGGAGCTGGGGCAGGGGCTGTGCTGCTGCCTGGGGCTGTGGCACTCACTGCCTGCCAGCTGCAGGTGCAGGCACAGGCATTTCCAGCTGGGGAACCCAGATAACATCCTGATAAAGGTGCTTGTCAGCAGCCCCTCTCTGCCCTGCACCGGGAGCATAATCCCCCTGGCATGAGCACTTTTCACTGACCTGTCCTGTGTATTTGGAACAGGAGCACAATTTCTTTTAAGTCAAAGGTACATGAGCGAGCCCCCAAATTCCTCCTTTTCACCCCTGCCAAGTGATTATAATTGCATTTGCATACATGATATACAGATATAAAGAGATTTAATCAAAATGTAGCTGCCAAGGGGAGACCCAGTGAGTATACGTTCATCAGAAAATCATTATTAAAGGCTTTCCAGGCTGGCAAACTTCAGTTCAAAATTAAAAGTGAGATTTTTTTTTCATTGCCCCTTTGAATATTTTCAGTTATTTCAAATGCAAGAGCCAAAAAAAAAAAAAAATAAAATCAGTGCCATCTTGCAGAAATATGAGTTGATAGAATGGTTATTATTATTATTTATTGGATTGCAGGAAAGGATCTTGGGGAGGATTTCTTGATGGGAGAGTTAGAGGAGTATTAGCTCTGTAATGGGAGGTGGAGGGAAAGGCATTTGCATTCAAGACACTGCTCTGCTTTGCCCATATCAGATTTAATTTCTGTAGCAGAAATAGAGGAAAAACCTGAACACATCTTGGAAATTGCAGCTGTAAACATAGAATTTTGGTTCAAATCACTGGGGGAAGGATGGGAGGAGGAGGAGGAGACAGGCACCTCGACATAATTGTAAAGAGAAAAAGTCACAGTGTGTTTCTTGCACCTTGCTTTTGGTTCAGCTGTCTGTAAAACCTGTGAAAGTATTTCATGTCCTCACAGCTGGGGGACATTTAGGGCAGAGGAGGTGTGGTGGCATGGGAGACCTTTGGTGAGATTTAATTAAGACAAATTAAATTTATGGTTCTACTTGAACACTCGTCTGCCAAATCCTTCTTACCAGAGAGAGATGGGAAAGAAATCCAGCAAAAGGAGTACAGGTCTCCATGAAGAGGGAGGCACAGGGGTGAGTTTTGTACAGACTCTGATGTAGGTAAATCTATTTGTTAGAGCTCACTGCGCAGAACTGAAGCCACAGTGGTGACAGGACAGGTGGGCAGCTGCATGGACGGATGTTTGTGCCCACCTGAACATGTTAATGGCACATACTGCGCCCACAAACATGAGGGTGGGATTCAGCTGTGGGAATGTTCAAACAGTAACAAATATTATTGCCCAGATGAGATAGGGATGAACAGTCTGGTACGGGAGGTTGTTGATCCCCTTGCAGAAGATAATGAAGGTCACAAGCACAGAAGCAGTAGTATAAACAACAAATGTGTACATTTGGCTCCAAATGAGGTTGAGCTAGAGTTTTTTTTTGGTACAGCAGACCTCACACAACCACCTGAAATGTCTGAGCAGCAAATAACTCTCCCCAGCAGTGGTAAATCTTCCAGCACCAGATATTATGGATATAAAAGGTCCATTCCAAGTAGCTCAGAAAATACCTCTCTGTAGGAGACATTTCAGTGGCACCTTTTATGAAGCGAGATTCAGGAGGAGTTGGACAGGAGCAATAGATACTTGCCCTTGATTAAGAAGTGGTGTGAGCCAAAAGCCATGGCACTCCTGATTCTCAGTGCTGGAGGCTCTGGGGGGGGTGCTTCACTTCCCTTCTCCCGCTGCTTTCCACTTTTCCCCATTCCTTTACAATTCTTCCAGGGCCCTGCCTGGCCAACCTGAGACTATCTTGCTTTACTGATCTTAACAGTCGATCTTTAATTAAGGCATGGCCTGTTTTGGTCATTAATTTAATGTATCAGGCAGGGAATTAAACCTCATAAAAACTCCATCCCAGCTCTGATAGATCACACTGAACCTCAGGGGAACACCAGGGAAAGTGGGTGCTCCATGGGAATGCCCTTGGGAACAAAATTCCTTTGGAAGCTGACCCGCTGCCATGCTGTGGGTTTCCCACATCCCTCCTCAGGGAAGGTTTTCCTAGAGCTGGAGACCAGCTAGTTTGGTCAATTTGTGATTATTGAAGCTGGAGGTTTGTTGGGTACTGGCCAAAAGCTGATTGAATGAGAACTACCTCAGAGGGTTGTGGGGCAGACCCAAAGCTGAATGTAATTATCAGCTTAATTCTAAATTAATATTTTGTTAGGGAGTGAGATAGACTTTACTTTCCCCCACCCTCCCTCACAGCACACACCACTGATCTGGGTTTGTTGAGCCTTGCAGGGTGCTCCAGGTTATACTGCCTGTGTCTAAGGTTGTTAAAACCTGTGAGAGTTGGGACCGTTTAAAATCAGAGCGAAAAAAAAAGGGAGGAAAATAGCTGGGAATGGGTGAACGTCATATAAATAGCAGTAAAACTGTTAAATCTATTTGCATTTCACACCCAATAATTTTCAACTCCACCTCGAGAGCGCTGCTTGAAAGTCAGCACTTTTAATTGTCCAGTAAATTTCCTTTCAGGCAGCTGCTGCACAAACTGCCTGTGCCTGCAGTGAGGAAAAGCAGAGAACTGATTTATCTGAGGATGGAGACAAACCTGGCCATTCCTGTGCCAGGAGTTTCCCCTCTGTTTCACTTAACTCAGTGCCTGAGGGCACTTGGTTGTGGCTCTGCAATTTGTCCTCAGGCAGCAGCAGCACCAACCTGCACATCTGAGATGTCACTTGGCCTGGGATGTCACCTCAGCCTGGAACAGCCCCCGGAAGGTCCAGAGCCCACCCTGCCCACCCACACCCCCAGGAGCTCGCCGTGTCCTGCAGTAAATCACCCTCTGCCAGACAGAGAATATGTGGGATTTGGAGCAAGCAGCTGTAAAGTCATGGCTTATCATTCAATTAGAGCTCAGGGTAATCAGCTGAGTTGTGTCACATCTATTTAGTTTGACATTGGTTTCTTGGAGGTCCAAGAACATGGCCAAAGGGGAATTGAGCTGCTTATTTTGTTTGGGTGTTTGTTGGGTGGGATTTTGGGGTGGTTTTTTGGTTTTTTTTTTGGGGTTTTTTTTGGTTCTTTTTTTGAAGACTCTTTTTTATTTAAAAGTAAAAACCAGAATTCTGACCTTACCTTCATACGGGATTATTTCAACAGCTGTGGGATTGTTCAATGTTCTTGGAAATGGGCACAGAAAGGACCAGACTTGTTTGATCTGTAAAGCAGTTTCAAAGAAAACTTTTGCCCCTGGTGTTTCTATGTCCCATCTGCGAGCCTTTATTTGTATCTCTTCATTTTTGAAATGCTCATTTCAAATGTTGGGGTCAAAGCCAGCATCAGTGGCCTCCAGCACCACTGAGAGTGAGAAGGTGAGAAAACGAAAACCAGAGGGACTGGGAGGCCAAGGACTGGCAAGGAGATCCTGCTGGACATCACAGTGAAGAGAAATTGGCTGGAGAAGGTGGGGAGGGGCCAAAATGTCCCGACCAGGTGAGAAAGACACGATTTAGGAATCCTTTCACTGCCATGGATGTGCTCAGGCATTTTGTTGCTTTTCCTTCATTCACTGCAGGTGGGGCAAAAATATATATTAAAGAAAGGAAACCTTTATGGAGCATGATCATCCTGCTTCATCCCAGAGCCTGGCTGGGTGGGAAATCAGTTAAAAAGAAAAAAGAGTAGAGAAAAAATATCTTGCATGGTCTCCTCTGGCACCTTTCCCTGCTGCTGAAGATAAGACCTTGCTCCCATGTGCACACACATACCTGCACACACCTGGGAGAGGCCACGGGGCTCTGAGCAGGTTTGGAGGCAGCTTGTTTGCAATCTGAGCATCTGACCCACCTCTGCCCTGCAGTCACAGCTGCAACAGCAAAATATGTGTGTCTGCACAGGGTGGTAATGCTGACAAGCCACTCTTTTTTATATACATCTGCTTAATAATTACTCCTTATTCCTCTTAAAAGGTCCTGTGAGATCACAGATGGATTTATTTGCAAGTTATTGTTTAGATAGGTACATAAAGTAACCACCAGCTTCATCTATTGATGCCTGTGCTTTATCATGCATTTAATGGTCTTATTTCTCCATAATGAATGAGTCGTCCAGTGGGAAATAAATTGAAATGCCAGTCTGGGATCAATCAGTGCACACACACAGCCTCTGTAATGGGATGCTCATGTTCTGTAGTGAAGGTATTTTTCTGGAATGTCTTAGCTGCTCTTCAATGCCACGGATTTTGGCTTTGTTAAGGTATAGGTATAGGAGAAATTTAGGAAAAAAAAAAAGCAGAGTTGAAAAAATTTCATAAAAATAGGCATGGACCTGGATGATAAAGATACAGTTTCCCATTGCCTCGTGTTTGTGAGACATTTCCCTCAGGGAAAAACAACTGAAATGCTTTGCTGAAGAGGAGCCTTGTCTGCCCTGGAATGAGTCCTGGTTGAGACACTGCTGATGTCTGTGGCGCCACTGAAATGCCCCCTGTACTTTAAACAACTCCATGTCCTATCAGCCCATCAGTGCCCAAATGTCTACAGGACCAGAGACCATTTCCAGAACAGAAAGGAAACCAGAATTAGAGGATGGGACTCCAAGATCTCTTGGGTGGGCAGCAGATGAGAGCTTGCTGCAGTCTGGAGGTCGCAGGGAATCCCTCATCTCTGACTGGAAGCCTGCACTGGTAGGGCTGGGTTTATTTCCAGGGTGCCCTGTAGACCTGATCTGAAGTTTGTTTGAATTGATGAGTGCCTTCAGTGACTTGTGTCACGGGTCTAGCAGGAGCTAAAGGATTTCAGTATCAACTCCCTGGCAGGGTGGACAGCCCTGGCACAGGTGCCCAGAGCAGCTGGGGCTGCCCCTGGATCCCTGGCAGTGCCCAAGGCCAGGCTGGACAGGGCTGGGAGCACCTGGGACAGTGGGAGGTGTCCCTGCCCTGGCAGGGGGGTGAAACTTTGAGGTCCCTCCCAACCCAAACCATTCTGTTATTCTGTGATCAACAGACTGAGAGAAATCCAGTGTGGCTTTGGATGCTTTTGCCTTCTGTGGGGCAGGGACTTGTCCTTGGAGCAGGTTCATCTCATGGAACTAAAATGAGCTCTCCTGGGCTTCCTCAGGAGTCAAGCAAGGCAGATGAACAAAAGGAGAGGGCAATTAATCTCCCCATATTACCCTAAATCCCTCCCACTGCCATGGGGGAGCTGCCAGCCCTCATCCAGTGCTGTCCTTGCAGCTGGTGAGGAGCACGGGAGTGTCAGCTGTGCATGTGATCTTAATACAAGGAGGGAAAGAACACGTTAAAAGTTAATTTGCCATAAAATATGTCCACGTCCTTTTTAGCTTTTACAAGGGGTTTTTAACTGGGTAGGCTGGAGTGGTTTGCAGCAATAACAGGTCTGTCTTAGGGGTGATAGATTTCACTCACTGATGGGAAAACGATGTGAATCAGCCTTGTCTGGCAGCGCCGTCACCTCGCTGCAGTGGAGGGCTCAGCAAGGCCACGGCTGATTAGAGGCAGGCTGTGGCTGATCCCGCTCCCAGCTTTGTCACTCAGCTCACAGGGCTTGGCACAGAGATGTCAGGGGCTGTGGGGATGAAGGAGCTGCCCCAGGGGTGGATGAGTCTCCTTGCAGGGCTGAGGGGAGCGCCCGTGGGCAGCGTGGCTGGGGAGGGAGGGGTGGCAGGAGGATGAATGGGAAGAGCTCTTCTTGTGGCTTCAGTTTTATTGATCTGGCCATTAACAATGGGATGAACCTTAAGTGAATTTCAGGTGTCAGTGCCAAGGCAGGTTATTTCTGTCATAAATGGCATGTCAGGCAATCTGAACTCAGCTGTTCAGTGGGATGGAGAGAAGGAGAGAAGGACATGCTGCTTCTCTCCTGTGCTTTGCAGGTGCAGGAGAGCTGCTTCCATCTTGGGCCAGGGGTTCAGGGGAAGTTCAGTGCTTCTCCAAACTGGAGAACTCTCAGTGAAACACCCTAAAAATTCACAACTGCCCTCGTTTTCTGACAAGTAACTGCAGCCTCTCCCAAGGCTGTGCATCAGCCTCTCCTTCCCTTGGACCCAGGCCCTGTCTCGTGCAGCCTTCCTCGCTTCTTTCCATTGTCAATACTTCTTATTTTTATTGTCATTTCCTTGACCCCAGGGAGCTCTTTCCAAATACTACAAAAATATGATGCTTTTATTTTTGTCTGAAAAAATTTCAGGCTTCCTTCTCTCTTGAAAAAGGGCTGAACATTTCTTTTAAAAGAAGTATTTTTTGCCAACATACTTCTCTGCGTAGTAGACTGCTCTGGTGCCACAGTGCTAGATTGCATTTCTGCAGCCAGGAGCCTGAAGGTTCTCTCAAAAAATTGTGGCTCCTATATGGAGATGAATCTGGTCTGGCTAGGAGGTCTTCAAGTCCTCCAGGTCCTCATGCCTGTTTGGATCACCAGGTAATGGTGAGTATCTCAGAGTATCTTGGAATAGGGTCAAACTTAAGGCTGTCCAGTGAAAGCCTTAAAGATCTGCCCCCCCCCCCCCGCCCCGTGCCTACAAAACACAAATTGTCTTTCATTATGTTTCAAATTCATGTTTTTCAGCTCTTTAATTTTAGTCTTTATTTGTAGAAGGCTGGAGGGTTTGTGAAGTGAACAATGCAATGTGCTATTGTATCTAACTGCTGTGCTGCACAATATTTTTGCTGATTTTGGGTGTCTTAGAACAAATTTGTGTAGTTCATAGCCAGCACCCAGCTGGGGATGTGACCTCAGGCTGTGGGATCTTTTCTGCACCTCCCACTGAATTCTCACCAGCCTCCTCAGTATCCTGTTAGAATATTTATTGCCCTTCCTCTGGAAATTGAGCTTTGTTGGTAAAAGATAAGGCCCTGGAGTGAGCAGCTGGGTGGGTTTGGGGTCTCAGGGCCTGCTGGGCAGTGCTGCTTGCGACTGCTGGGGGCCACTGAAGCCTCTCGTGGTATTTGCTGTTCACTAAAAAACATGTACAGGTCATTGGCATTCCAGATCTTATGCTTAACCTCTCTTCCCATTGCAATCCTCCCTAAAGGCCTTTGCTGTGCAGAATTTTGTCCTTCTTCATAAGGTTTTTGGAAGACATGTGAGACTTCTAGTATTTCTGATGCTTTAAAAACATGCACTGGACCCTGCAGATTATAGCTTTAAAATTTCCTTCCTGGAGCAAATTTCTTCTCTTTTAGCATTCAATGAATACTGAGGTTGCTTTTCTGGGGACTTGGGGAAATGTAGATGTGTGCTCCAGATTAGATGCTGATACAATGCAAACACACTACAGAGGAAATCCTGGCAGGGTCAGGTTCCCTCCTCAGATTGTATCTTTGCAGTGGGTTACTCCATGCAGTAACTCAATCTTATTTAAGAGTCCCCTTCAAACCAGGGTAATGCTGTTTCCCAAAGCATTAAAAAGCTGAAGCCAATTACATCTTTATTTCATTAAATATCCTGAACATTGCCCATGTATTTCAGGGAATGGCATGAACTGATTTACAAACATACCACCACATGTGCAGTGTCCATGAAAGCAATTTTATAACATTCCTCTCCTCATTCCAGCTTTCTGCCCGTTTGCAGCAGGGCTTCATGGAAAGATCCTTGGTGGAATGAACCTTGGGGTTTCTTTCCTCCAGGAAAGCCAAGCAGTCCTGGACATTCCTCTCCTGGATAATGGGTCTCTTTGGAGAGCTCTGAGACCAGCAGCCCAGGAGAGGTTGGGAGTGCAGCCTGGCTGGAGAACGTCTGCCAGAGAGGGGGAAACATCTCAGAAAGGGATCATTGCACAGCCAGATGCTGTCCTTTGGGATATGGAGAGGGGAAGTGCAGCAATCCCCACATTGCTGTTGGGCAGGAGTAATGTGGAGGTGTGGGAAGAGGGGAGAGCAGGGAGCTCCTCAAAATGAAGCTGAGATTATTGGGGCATCCTGGACAGTGAGAGGGATTAACACTGTGATTTTGGGACAGGGGGTTTTGGAAAAAAAAAAAAAAAACCCAACCAAAAGACACCCAATATTACTAGAGAGAGGATAAAAGTCTGAGATGAGCTCATGCAAGTGTAGTAATTTTGCTGTTTTCCTCCAGTCTCCAGCTGCTGGAGTTTTGCCTTTAGGTGAAAGCACTGATTTTCATGGTTGTACTGAATATGTTTTTATCACAATGGTGGGGACAAAGAGCATGTTCAGGGTAGGGCCAGCTGGTACCACCATCCAAGCCTGTTGTCACCACAATCCATCCTAAGCCTGAAGCAAATGAAGCCAATAACTGATATATTTGCTCAAACTCCCTGCTTAGGAGTTTTTACAGCCTCTTTTGCAGGCAGAGTCTGATCACTTTGTGCTCTCAATATTGGTCCTGCTGCCCGAAACTCTGTGAGTTTCAGAT
Source organism: Pyrgilauda ruficollis (assembly GCF_017590135.1). NCBI lineage: Eukaryota > Metazoa > Chordata > Aves > Passeriformes > Passeridae > Pyrgilauda > Pyrgilauda ruficollis. Next base: position 266,692 of record NW_024521651.1, on the reverse strand, counting down.
TTGGTGCTTGTGCTCTGGTGGGATCTGGGCAGACACTCATCACACCCCTTGCCTTGCCATGGGACAGGTGCTGGTGAGGTGCATCTGTCTTCCTCCTCTTCATGAAAGGATCCAGGTGCTGGGATTGCTCCAAAGCTACCCTCAGTGCTGCTGTCATTAGCAGTAAAATCTACCCCCCACTAGAACCAAAACCAAATGTAATCAAATAAACATGATTCCCCTTCTCCCTCCCAAGCATTTTCGTACAAAAAGTCATCACCTTCAAAAAAGAAATTAAAAAATCAGATCAGCTTCCCTCTCCAAACAAAGCTGAGTATGACAAAACCATTCCCTTTTTTTGATCCACAAGAAAAATGCCCTTACCCGGCCACCAGCTCAGCCTCCCATCCATGACAGCCCTTTCCTCTCCCAAACAGGCAACAGATTTCAATTTAGCTTTGAGCGAGGGAAGCTCAATTGGGTTATTAAATTTCACACACTAATTGACACGCCTGCCGTAAAATATAACTTGCACAAACACAATTTATACTAATGACACAGGGAGGGGAAGCTTTCTGCTTCCAGTGCCCCTCTCCTTCCCCTCTCCCCCTGCTCCCATGGGAACCCTGCTTAATTGCCCCTCCAGTGCAGGGAGGTGAGCAGGGCTGGGAGGTTAAAGAGAAATAAATACTGAAATGCTGATGGGATGTTTCCTGTTTCAGCAGTGAGGGCTGGGCACGTTTCAGAGCTCACTCCCCTTCCCAAGGCCTCCCCCAGGCTTTGCCTTCTTCATCTGTAACGGCAACAGAACAACCTCAGCCGAAAGCCCCGGCACGAGGTGGCCAAGGATGGGTCACAGGGAGGCTCCTGCAGGCTGCTGGGGATCCTCATGCCCTGGACACCAGGCTGGCAGCTGCCTGTCACCCTGTGCATGCTCATCCTCCACTCCTGCTGCTGCCGGGGAAATCTCTGCAGCAAAACATCACAGCCTGCAGCAGAACCTCACAGCCTGCATCGAAACCTCACAGCCTGCAGCAGAAACTACAGCCTGCAGCAGAACCTCATAACCACTGCAGAGCTTTGGACACAAAGCTCACAGCAGGTTTTTTGTCCCCTCTCCCTCCTGGTCAGCAGACTGGACAGAGGCAAAGTGACAAAGTGCTGATGTGCTCTGTTCAGGGGGGTGATGACCCCAAAGGATGGGGAAGATGCTGACAAAGCTCCCAGGAACATCTCAGCTGCTTCCTCAAAATTTCTTTTCCCAAAAAAGTTAAAGCACAGCCACTTTTCTTCTGGAAGATGTTTCTAAATAGTTGATGACAAAATCTTAGCAGTGCCTAGCAGTTTAGACATTTGTGTTAGTTAATTACTACTTTTCCCAACAATTTAAAATAGATCCTCTTTGTTAAGAAATAGAGAAATCATTTTTAAATTTTATTTTTTCCAAACATGCACATGTTCTTGCATTTTAAATTCCACTCCCCAAGCCCAGGGTTCTGCTGGACAACAAGGAATGGAGTTGGCATCCTTAGGAAGGGGATATTATCATAGCAGGCCATTTTCCAGCAAGGCGTGGGGCTGCACAGCTGGTGCTGGAGATGCATCTTCGTGCTGTAGCATGAGAGCTTTGCCTAAGTCATGGAATCCTCCTGAAGCAACAATCAAGTACTCACAGAGCCATGGTCTAATTTTAGCTGTGTCTGAGTCACAATGCCAGGATTTAAAATTGGTTACAGAGGCAGTGACTAGGAAGAAAATTGAGTCAGTTTAGTATCTTTCTCCTGCAGGTTTTATTCACGTGAAGACTTTTCTCAGTAGCATAGAACCATGGAATCCCACAATGGTTTGGGCTGGAAGGGACCTCAAAGCCCACCCAGTGCCACCCCTGCCATGGCAGGGACACCTCCCACTGTCCCAGGTGCTCCAGCCCCAGTGTCCAGCCTGGCCTTGGGCACTGCCAGGGATCCAGGGGCAGCCACAGCTTCTCTGGGCACCTGTGCCAGGCCTGCCCACCCTGCCAGGGAACAATTCCTTCTATATATCCAACCTAAATTTCCCCTCTCTCAGTGTGAACCCTTTACTCCCTGTCCTGTCACTACAGTCCCTGTCCAACTTCCTTGTGGGTCCCTTCAAATCCAGAAGGTGCTCTTAGGTCTCCACACAGCTAATATGTACCAGGGAAGGGGCAGGCATAGCTCCATACCCTTCATGCCTCCTGATGTTTGAAGAAAAGAAACAGCAATTTATGGGGTATAACAAGCCCAAAACTCTGGTGGCCACGGAGTGCCCAGCCTGGGTATGGCCCCATTTCCTGGAGGGAATGACAAATTCTTCTAGATTCACCCCTTTTGCCCACCCTGGGAGAAGGGAAGGCTCAGCCTCTGCTGCCTCAACCCCTCATTAATGCAGAGCATGGATTTCATTACACTGATTGTTCAATTCTGTTATTAACAAGACATAAATCTCTGCATTGGTCACTCTCAGCCTTCAGGTCACAACCCCTGGGAGAGGTCAGCAGTGATGCCCAGCCCAGGTCATGGCCCTCAACCCATTACCTGAACCATTAATTGGGGCTGCAGTGGTGGGCTGGGGGCAACTGCTGGGGCTGGCTGCCCCTTCACACCCATTTCCAGCTTTTCCCTGTGCCTTGCTCCGCTGGAGCCTTTTAGATTTTCCCAGTCATGAGGGATCCTGGGAGTCTGAGGGATGACTGCACAGAAATTTGTCTGTCCACCTTCACCAAAATTGTGCCTCTCACCCTCATGGCCACCCTGCAGTGTCCCAGAAAAATGGGAATTCATAAACACAGAGAGACAAGAGATACCTGCCACCAGCCTCCTTCTTCCTCCTGCTTTTCCTACCACCTTCCTTCTGCCCTGTTGCTTTTTCCCTTTCTTCTGCTCTGAACCCAGCCTTGGAGCAAAATCTGTAGGGAACCTATATTTGAGGTTCCCTACAGATTTTGTCATCAGAGCAATCAGCAAGGAGCTGTTGAGCTTCATGCACTGCTCATATCCCCCCTGCAGCCCCAGGCTGAAGGAGCCAGCTCCTGCCCAGCCCAGCTCACCCCCAGTCCCAGCAGCCCATGCCCTGCTCGTTCCCTGCACTGTGTGTGCTTCCCAAGCATTTCTGCCATTCCCAGGGGGATGAAGCACCGCAGACCTTAAGAGGGGAAATAGTCAGGGCTAGGAGAGATGCCTTGGCTGCTGCATTGACTGTGGATGTGTCTCAGCAGGTAGATCCAGGTGTGCTGTGTCCCTGGCCATCCCTCAGCTGTCCTGGGGTGCAGGGACAGGGACAGGGATGGGACAGGGACAGGGACAGGAGTAGGAGCAGGGACAGGGACAGGCTGTGGGGCTCTGGGTCACCGTGGGATCGCAGTCCCCCTCAGCACGGCTGCTTCCACTCAGCACAAAGTCCCACCCTGCAACAACTCCACTTTGTCTTGGCACGTTTTTTGTCACCCAGTGGGGGAGGAAGGGCCGGGGGACCAGGTGGCATCCATCCAAAATGGGCAAGCATTTCATTTTTGTCTTTATGGGCACTTTGTCAAGCAGAACTGCAGGCGGTAGCTCTACAAACAGTAATTAACCACAAGCTGTGGGCAGTGTTAAAGTGCTTGCCCTGTAACTTGCTGGTACATAGGAAATCTGAGATGCTGCTAATATGTTTTCAGCAGCTGAGTCCATTTTTGGCCCAAACCTATTTGATATGGCATTCAGATAACACTGTTGATTATTCTCCTGAGCGCTCACCGGACCCTTCCTGTGTGAGTCTTGACTGCAAGAACAAACAAACAGAGGTGGCAGGGAGCTGGGCAAACCCACAGCCCAGCCCGTCAGCAGGAGCTGGTGTCAACCAGAAATGCAGCTATGCAGCAGCTTAATTAATTCCCTAAAATGCAAGGCAAGCTGACAGTCCTAATTAAGATGGGGACTGACAGTCTGGAGTGCCCTGGACTGCCCACTCCATTTTCCCAGGGCTTGTGAAATGTGGAGAGATCATCCCTCCTGCCTTCCAGGTGGCCAGATGGGAGAGGCCAGGGTTCCCCTGGATCAGTAGCTCACCCCAGCCATGCCCTGCAGCAGCTGCTCCAGGGAAGCAGAGGAAGGAGAGGCAGGCCTTGGTGGTTACAGCAATAACAGCCTCCCTCCCCTGCTCCATCCACAGGGAATTTTCCTTCTTCCTCCCCAGGGATGAAACTTTGATTCATGGCCCAAAGCAAGAGCATCCAGCACCAAAGGGGATGTTGAATGATCCCTCCCTAACTCTGGCTGCTCCAGTTACTCTGAAGGACCACCTGATTCATTCCACAGTGGTTTGGTTGTACCTTGTAGCAGGGAGTACCACAGGGAAAATATTTCCTGGGAAACTGTTTGACTAACAGTTCACTCCTCAAATTCAGACTCTTGATCCTCTCTGTGCTGGGATGAGCTCTGCAGTCATACCAGGGTGTGGAACACCTTGGCCAGCTGCCTCCCTGTCCACAGGCAGAGTTTGCTGGTGCCAAAGGTGAATCTGAACTGATGCCCTGCCCTTGCCCAAGTCTCTTGTGCCTCTGACCCTCCTGCCTGATTCTGCCCCACTAAAACTGCCCAGAGCATCCTGTCCAGGAGCTGGCAGCTGACTCCTTTGGGCACAGGACCAATCCCCCAGGGCGTGCTTCGTGTTTCTTCTTGACACCCAGAGATGTTGTCTGCGCTGGTCCCGTTTGATGCCTTCCTCTAAACACTGTTGTTAAGGTGGAATTTTAAGGGATTACCCTGAGGAGCTGACAGACAGACAGGTCTGTCAGTCCGTCTGCTTAGCACTCTGTCTTTCTGCAAACACCCTTGCTTTCCAGCATGTGAGCCAAGGATTAAATGCACAGAAAGAAAAAATTCACTGTGACTTGGACTGCAAAGTCTTTTGAAAGTGAAGTGATGGCTGTTAAATGCTAACACCATCTAATGCCTGTCTTTATGGTATCTTTGCAATAAAGTGATGACATGGCTCTCTTATGAGCTGCTCACACAGGAGCTCCCAAGCCTACAGCATGGCAATGGCATTTAATCTCCTTTCCAATGCCTGAGAGTCTCACACAGGCTTTGTGCTCCGGGATCGCTGAGCACCGACACCAAGGCAAGGACATTTCACAGGGAAAAGATGAACTCCTCCAGCCACCCCCAGCTGGGCACGGCCTGGCAAAGCTCAGCTTCCCCCAGAGTGCTGCTGCCACACTGCCTGTCCTTCTCCCAGCCCCAAGGACACTGCAAAGGTGCTTATCAGCCTGTAAATCAGCCGTGGCAATAAAACCCTGGCATCCAGAGCAATAGCTTTTGTACTAATGTACTCCTTTGCAATCGCTGTGCAAATCCAACTTATTAACGACACAAATTCATTACAATAAATGAAGACACCACTGGCCGGGGGCCAGAGGTTACTGAAGACCAAAAAAGAAAAAGAAAGGAAAAGTTGTTTTTGCTCCTGCCAGTTGGCAAGTTGGTGTTGTGAAATTGGAGGTGTTGGATATGGAGCACGTTTGGTGAAGGATGGGAAGACATGACTGTTACATATAATAATAATAATAATAATAATAACAATAACAATAACAATAACAATAACAATAACAATAACAATAAATAATGGTGTCAGGGATTTGTGGAGTGAAAAGGGAGGCTGCTTCCCATGTGATCATTGAAAGGAGGTATTTCCTGGGGAAATTAAGGAGACAAATGTCTTCATTACTGGAGTGATGGATTATGTGAGCCAGCTCACGATTTTCAGGTAAGAAAAGGTGTTCACTTATGTGAAGGACTCATTGCAACCTGGAGAGGGGGACTTTGTCAATTAATTGATTCATCTATTGCTCCTTTGTCTTTCTGCTTTTAGATCCATCTGTCTCCATTACAGCTCCAGCTATAACTGCACGTGCTGCCTTTTCTATTGGTGGTTCATTGATCTATGTATTGACAGTGGATACAGAAATCATTGGAAATCTCAGATACTTTATTGTGAGAGATTTGAAAATCTTTATGTTTAGTTTAGCAGAGGAGATGTGGTGCAGTATGTACCACATCAAAGACACGAGGACTGCTTAATTTAGTAACAAGAGCAAATGCCTTCTAATTAAAATTAGAGCTATTCAAAAGAGGAATAAGGCATAAATGTTTAAGGATGAGGAAAATTAGCTATTGGAACAAGTGATCAAGTGAGCTGATGTATTCTGTTGTGTGCAAACAAAATCTTCATAATTCTGGAAGTGAAATTATAATCAGCTATGTATTACTAGGTTAAAAGTCGAAATAACTTTGTTTATGACCCTCGTTCTACCAGAGTCTTACCAGCTGGTAAAACTCCTTGGATGTGGGCTCTGCAGTCATGAGCATGGACTGATGATCCAGACATTGCAAAACCTTCTATCATCAGCATCTGTCCCAGTCATTTATTGGAAACTGAGCAACAGTGTAGGAGAGACTGGTTTGGAAATCAGTGCCTGCAGGTAAAACCCGCCCTGCAGCACCTGCTGTGACATCAGCCAAGGGCACTGCAGGATGATGGAAGCACAAAAAGGAATTTGTTTGTAAAGACTGCCGGCAGCCCTGCCAAACTCCATGGCTGTTTTTGTTAGGAAACACCTTTTTTTTTACCACCTCTGATTGCAGTTTCCTTTTTTTTTTTTTTTGGTCTTTTTCTCCCCCCATAAGTAACACGTTCCACAGCAGGGCAGATGTTGAGCTGTTTCCTGACACAGCTCTGCTGGGGCTCCTCCAGTGGCTCCCAAGCCCCCACTCATTGCAGGAGACAGAAAGTTTCTGTTCAACGAGGGAAGCCTTTCCCCGCATGGAGAGCCAGCGTGCTCTGATGCTGCAGAGGAGCTCCGGGGTTTGCTGCAAACACAGCAGCAAATTCAGCTCAAATGGCGCTGATTAAAGCTCCTGGATAAAGCCTCGTTCAGCTCAGGGTGTGCTCGAGCAGGAGTGCTGCACGCTCTCTGAGGGCTGGGGAGCCCAGCCAGAGCTGCCAGGGGAGCGGCTGTGCCAAGCAGAGCAGGGCAATGATATCAGTGACAGGGATTGTACCAGGGAGGCAAACACTCAGCCCATACAACTGCAAATCTGCTCCAGCCCTGGCCACCCTGCCCCTCTGCCTGTGCCTCCAGAGGGGGCTTGGCTGCGGCTCAAAGTACAAGCAGAGGCTTTCTTAGGCTCCTGTGTTCCAGCTTACCCTTCCCTCCTCCCGTGCCCCTCGTTATTTAGAGAAGGGTTTCCTGCTTGTGGTGTGAATCGTCTCATTCTGCTGCAGGCAGCGAGGACCCGCCAGGCTGGCAGCTGAGCATCTGTCCCTTCGGGTGTTTAGGAAATAAAGTGCTGGTGTTGGTGGGGATGTGAGACCTGGGAGGCTGTTCCTGGGCTGGGGACAGGGCTGAGCGCCCTCCTCTCCTCTGCTGGGTCTGCTCTGGCCTGGGATCAGGCTCCTGAAGGGCAATGCCACGTGCTGGGTTATTTAGTGAGGGAACAGCCTTTGCTGCACCATCACTCTGGGGCCCCTCAGCAAACACCACACAGACCTGGGAGGATGCTGAGGTGCCAGCCAGCAGCCAGACCTTCAAGGTGGGCTCAGGCCACCTTGGGGGAGCGAGGTCTGTGCTGGCATTTCAGCTACATCTGGAGGATCTCAGCAACCAAGAGGTGACTCAGCTTTGTTCGCAGCTCAGGAGGTGTTTTGGCTCCATCTACAACCCACTTTACAGGTATTTTAAAAATAGTTTCTGCTGTGAGGTGCAAAGCATCGCCTCCCTGTCAGGGTGGTGCACTCCTAAAGAAGCAGCCGTCCCTGTGTGTCTGCCACGGCTCAGGGCTCTGCTCCCAGCTGCCAGGACAAACACAGCCAGTCTGGCTGCTGGCAGCACCCTCCCCAAAAAAGACCCCATGGAGCACACAGGCTCATCCCAAAGGAAGAACTGCCTTGGCACTGCGGGGTTAGACGGGTGGAGCGATGGTTTTAGGCACCATGTCATTATCTACAATTTCCAGGCCATCACAAATAGCACTTGGGGTCAGCTGTCCCCTATTATTGTGGCAGGGGGATGGAGGGGGCTCAGCAGAGCTCAGAGAAGGGCTGACTCTATTAGCACACAAATTGCAGGCTTTCAGAAGCTGTCCTCTGAAGGGCTCCTAAATACACTCAACTCTAACTAGGAAGTTAAGAATGTTAATCTAATTGTCACCCAGACATGTTTGTATTATGTGAGTTTGTCCACTCCTTCAGTCTCTTATTAGCCTAAAACACGAGCACAAGAGTCAGTTTTGACATTGTGTGTTGAGATGAGTGCTGCTATTTCATTTCTCTCTTGTCTCCTACCTCTCCCTCCAAGCTTGACTGATGAGGCCTTTAATGCCATGCCTGATGGACTGGGATAAAAATGTCACTAAAATAAAAAACAGATAAAGTTTCTGGTTATAGGAAAATTACATAAATATCATTACCTCTTAAGATAATTTGTTCCATTAGATAATTTGCCTCATTCATGGCCCATTATTTTAAGAACAGTGCCTGATGTAAGGGCAAAGTATCCTTTATCTGTGCTACTAAGGTGATGTATTCTTAAAAATACCTGGGATGAAGCAATGGAGTGAGAATTCAGTGATTTGGGTGTGCAGGGATCAAGTCCTATGATGAAAGTTTGCCTTTTTTCCCCCCAAGGAACTGGGTCTTTTCAGAGCTGAAATCTGTATCTTTTTGTAGTGCATAAATCCTTTATTGGAGAGTTTCAGGTCCCTTCCTTGGCTCTAGGAGGCTGACAGTGTTAGCTAAAATTAAACAAAGTATTTTTTAGAGAGCCTCTCTGTTCAAGAAGGGGGCTGCAGAACAGGCTTGAGAGGTGCTTGCAGGGGAAAAGGAAAGGGAGTGCCAGGCGAGCAGAGCTTCATTTTCAGCTGGATCATTTGATCCACTTACTGTCTGAGCACGAGCTTACAACGTGAGTGCGAAATCGTTAATCTGGAAGAGGGGAAAGCCAGAATGGGGCAGGGTAGCTGCTGCTATCAACAGAGCCCTGGTTGACTGAACTTCACTAATGACTGGTTTTTCCTTTCCAGGGGTTACTGGAGGCTCCTCAATGAGCCTTCTGTGCTTCCACTGGGTCCCGCTCTCCAGAACGAAGGCAGCCCTCCCCTCGTGCAACGAGTGTTTACAAGCAGATGCTGATACTGCCAGAGTCTGTCACTGCAGGATCAAAACCAGGACTGCACAGGCCCTGATAAAGAGGCCAGATGTGCCACTTTAATTAATGCAATTTGCTAAACACTGCAACAATTGAGTGCAAGGCGATAGCGCAGCAATCCTTGGGGCCAGGAAGCGCCGTCCCCAAGGCAGCCCCAGCTGTTCCAGCTTGCTTTTCTACTCTGCAATTTTCATTTCTTTAGAAACTTAAAGGATTTCCAGAGGAGCCACAATATCAAGAACAGAAGAGGATGGAGGCATGTGGAAAAACACAAAAGGAGGGTGAGGGAGAGGGACATGCAGCTCTGCGCGGGTTGGCTGGGGACAGCAAGTGGAGGGGACAGCACATGAACACCACGGAAAACAAAATACCAGGAGAACCAGGATACACAAACAGAGCTGGGAACTCCAGATCCACTAGGCAGAACAAACAGGGTACGAGGGGTGCAACACGAAAAACCAAACCTTCACCCTAAACCACAACCAACCCTAAAACTAAACCTAACCCTAACCCTAACCCTAACCCTAACCCTAACCCTAACCAGGAGGGCTCCAGTGCCAGGCTGGGCACTGCCCTTGATCCTCCTCTCCCAGACAGGGGCTCGTCCCTCAGAGTCTGCTCCTGGCACTCCTGTGGGTTCAGGCAAGAAACACAAGAGCTCCAAAGTTTCTGGTTTAGACACTTAAATCCTCTGGGATTTTTCTACTTAAGAACTGGAGGAAGCCAAAAAGAAATAATAATGCAGGAAAAATTAAGAAATTTCTCTAAAAGCCCACACATTTCAGGGGAAGTGATGGGAAATTAGAGTCCTGTGATAGATGGGCTAATTTCCCTAACTGACAACCCAGACAGCTCCCTGCGAAAAAGCCCCAGTGTTTGGGTTTGATTTGTGAATTTGTGCCACTTATTTAGAAAAATACCTACACTTCTTGCCTGTTTCTTTATTTTCTTCATCTTTTTTTTTAATCAGCATTTTTAAACAGAGGGCAATTAAAAGGCAGAGGACAATTAAAGAGTGAAGATGAGCAGGAACATTGCCCTCTTCCAGTCTCCTCAGAGTGGGGAATGCTCTTGCTAACCTAAATCAGTTTGACAACCTCTAAATATAAACAGCTGATGAGAACTCCTGAGAAATCTTTAAAAGAAGAAAATGAGAAAAAAATCAGGTTCCTGAGAAGCTGAGTGAAGGAATATCAACCCTGTCACCCCTTTCAGCACCGGACAAATGAGGAGGATGAAGGGACATAATTGGGTATTGGGCTTGCCAGGGAGGAAGAGCCAGAAGAGCACCAAGGTAGAAAATTTAATGCAAAAATCATATAAAAGTCCAAATGTCTCTGGCTGAGCCTCGCCTGCAGCTCCTGCCCTCCTGGGAGGAGGGAGATGCTGGGGTGAACAACCTGTCCCAGGCCCGTGCCCTGCCCAGGAAGACCTGTCCCACCTCACCAGAGGTGGGGGAGGGCTGATTTGGGGTACAGCTGGCATCACCCCTGTGAGAGACACGGAATGGTGACGACTCTGCTTCACTCGGGTCCTGCAGGACACCAAAGAGCTGGGATGGACTTCGGGATGGAAATTCCTCTGAGGCACCTCAATCCTCCTTGGCAGATGGCTTGAAGCATCTTTGGAAATAGGAGGGAAGCTCCTGGGCCACTTGCTTACATTAAAAGGCCCTTTTTGGGCCATAATGCTTGCTTTTGTTGACAGAAATGATGCTTGTGAAGGCAGGACTCTGTGCGTGTGTTTTGCTGCATAACACAGAGTCAAGCCTCCAAACTATAAAACTTTGGAAGCCAAAATCTACAAATCCATTCCTACACCACCACACTGGTTTCAGGAAAATGCTGCCTTTCAAGTAGGGATAGGAAATTAAAGGAAATTAATATGTTACTCAACAAGATTAATTAATTAGCTAATGTGAATACATTACTTAGGATCAGTAACTTTTATAGATAACTTTTTATGGCTGAGGAAATATGGTCTGAAGTGGTTTGATTCCAGCCCAGTAAAACCAGCATTCCTGGAGAGGAAGGGGCAGAGGGGCTGGGTGCCAGCAGCTACCTGGCAGTCACAGGATGGAACAGGAGGAAGGGCTGGAGGTTACAAGATCATAAAACACAGGAGTCCATAAAGTTTCCGAGTTCTGAAGGCAGCCCTTAAAGTTAATATCATGCAGTATCCGAGCCATAACAACAAGTCACCTAGAGCCATTTATTATTCCTCGAGAGTCACCCACACTACACGTATTCCCAAAGTCCTTTAATGTCTCAGGAACACTCCTCTTATCTAAAGATTTATGGGAATATTATTGCGTCTTAAGGAAATACCAATCAATTACTTTAACGCTAATTTCTGCCATTTTAATAACTCTCCCAAGGCACAGACTGACCGTATTTGACAGTGTGGCTGTTAAGCTGCAGGAGATGTGGATTCCCCTGGGTAATTGGACATTGTGCCAGTCCTGCTGTCGATAACAGCTGCATTATACAACCACAGTTATATGTTAAATTGCCATGCAGTTCATATCATAGCCCTGTGTTATCCTCTAAACATCCTCTAGAAAACTTTTTACACGTTATTCTGTGCAGAGGAATGGTTTGACACCAAATTCATTGTGTTTGCATCTTAACTAAAGGGAATTAGGTGCTGATATTCCCCTGAAGCACGAGAGAAGCCGGGTGCTTCATCGCATTCAGCTCTCTGAAAAATGACTCTCCTCTTCAAAATGGATATGTAGCCCTCAATGCTTTTAAGTTACAGTTGACTGTTAGCTTGTCTAAAATGGATGGGTTTCTTTTTTTTTTTTTTCCAAGCAAACCAATACATTATATTAAAACCCCTGAAGAAATTACCTTTAGGTGACTTTGAAAATCCAAGCCCAAATACATCACGGCGATTCTTTAGGAGGCACCTTATGTCTGTGAGCTACACTTCACCATTTGAGTCCGAGCAGCATCCATCTATCTCTGCATTTCCCTCATGCATCAGTGGAACAGCTCTTTCCTTAACGACCACTTCTGCACGCTGCTCCCTCCAGCACCCCTCTGCAGCAGGGCCTTTTGCTTGTCATTCATTAACAAATTAATCCTCTTCTCCTGGACTGCTGGATTTCACTCCTGGCACCACTGACCAGATGGAAAGTGACAAGTGGAGTGAATGGTGGCACCTCTCCTTCTCCTAATGCATTAGGTGCCCTTCAGTGAAAGTGCTCTTTAGAGCAATGAGCAGCTCCCTGCCCGTGCTGTGACACTGATCAATTTGGAGCAGGGCACTTAGAGCTCTCTGTGCAGGAGAACCAGGCTGGGACACAGCAGGTGCTGCCTTCAGAAAGGAGGTGGGGGTTCACTGACGTGAGAGACCACCCTGGATGAACACTCTGCCTTCCTTGCCTGGTCCACGCTCTGCTCCCTTCCTGCCTATCCTGGCACTCAAACCTCGATCTTGGCTGAAATTCAAGGACAGGGCTTTTCCCTTCCATGGACAGAGGGTACTGAGGATTTGCCACATCTTTTCCAGTGGCATTTATTTTAACCCTGTTCCTTCTTCTCCAGGATTAGTAACTGCAGACCCTTCTTGCAGCTGAGGATTCCTGGGCTCCTAATTGCATTTATTTGTTACCTTGAACTATAATTCCTGCTCCATACCTTAGTTTTGAAATGAAGTGCCCCAAATTAGAGACACCCTAAATAACATGGAAAATAACCTGGAGCTGAGAGGTTGTGTGGAGAATTCAGAGCAGCCTCCCAGTATCTGAAGGGGTCTAAAAGGAAGCCAGAGAGAGACTTTTGAAAATGTGGGGATGGCTCCACACTGACAGAAATAGATGTTGGGGAGAAATCCTACCCTGGTAGGGTGGGCAGGCCCTGGCACAGCTGTGGCTGCCCCTGCATCCCTGGCAGTGCCCAAGCCAGGCTGGATGGGGCTGGAGCACCTGGGACAGTGGGAGGTGTTCCTGCCATGGCAGGGGCCAGAAATAGATGGTGTTTGTTTTCCCCTCCAACCCAAACCATTCTGTTAAATAACCTGGAGCTGAGAGGTTGTGTGGAGAATTCAGAGCAGCCTTCCAGTATCTGAAGGGGCCTAAAAGGAAGCCAGAGAGAGACTTTTGAAAATGTGGGGATGGCTCCACAGTGACAGAAATAGATGTTAGGGAGAAATCCTACCCTGGCAGGGTGGGCAGGCCCTGGCACAGGGTGCCCAGAGCAGCTGTGGCTGCCCCTGGATCCCTGGCAGTGCCCAAGCCAGGCTGGATGGGGCTGGAGCACCTGGGACAGTGGGAGGTGTCCCTGCCATGGCAGGGGCCAGAAATAGATGGTGTGTATTTTCCCTCCAACCCAAACCATTCTGTGACTCCATGATTCCACAGTATTGGGCAGGCTGGATGCAGGCACTGAACTCATTTTGTGAGGGATACAGCAGCTGGACTGGATGGGAGCTCAGCACGGCTCAGAGTCAGCACACAGCACACAAACCTTCGTGGTTCTTACCCACGGCATGGAGGGGTTTTATTTCCAGGTCAAGCTTTGCAAACCAGGAAAAACGCCATCAAAACACAGTGTAAAACCTCCCTCAAACTGTGCAGCTGACTGCATTTCACTGAAACATTAAATGATTGCAGGAATTGAACCAACAGCTGCTTGCACTGTTGTAGATAAGGTGGCACTGCCTCCCTTGGAAAGGAAAAGGTCTTTTTCCTGTGAGGTGTATCTAGGGAATCAAATTGTGTGAACAAGAACAAAGAGAGACAGATATCTGCCTTGGGAAGTTGCAGCTCTCTGGGCTGGCTGCTTTGGACTGCAGAAAGTTCTGTTGCCTCATTAACAACAAAGGAGCAGACTGGAGTGCCCGGCTGAGCTTCGTCAGGGAACATCCTCAGTGAGCAGCAGCTGCAGGCAGGGACAGACAGTTGGCTTTGCTAGCTGAGATTTTGCTTTTTTGGCTGGGATTTTGCTTTTCCAGCTGAGGTTTTGCAGTCTTTTCAGCCTGAGAGGAATTAAAGATGGACACCAAGGTATTTCAAGTGAAAGCTGTCTGAGCACAGGTCCTGCAGGGCTTCCCTTTTGCAGCCAGCATTCCAAGTGTTTTCCTATCTGCAGAGCCTTGCATCAACAGCAAAGTGAGGAAGATGCTTCTGCTCCTTAAAGGGCCTTTTTTCTCCTTGATTCAGTACTTTAAAGATGGTGGTCACAGTGTATCATCATAGGCACTTTCTGCAAAGTGAGAATTTGATTTTCAAAGGAGAAAGGATGCTGCCTCTGTCATCCTGATGCTGGAGAAGGCATTGGTCCTGCAAAACAGGGAAGGTGGAGGAAGGACAAACACTTTTTGGAAATGCCTCCCTACTTGTTTTTCTATTTAATCATTCTATATTTTGAAGCAAAAAAAAAAAAAAAAAAAAAAAAATCAGAAGAAAATAATAAAGGATCAGTCTTACAGGCAGTGGAGGAGAGGTGTAATATTTACTATCAAAATTTGGACTTTCAAAACTCTGATGTGGTCTAAAATATGTGAGACACCTTCAACCAATTCCTCAAATAGAAAGAACAATAACATTCCTTCTAGAAAAGATGCACATGGCTACTGGGACTGTTCTTATTCAGTGCCAAAAATTATTGGGATAAGAAGCTTTTCTCAATTTTTCTGGACATAGACTTTTACCATTAGAATCCCATTTTAAATCATTAATATCCCAAGACGACAAACCAAATGTCGTGGTTGAAGAAATAGGAACTGAATTCTGCTTCTGCCAGTCCCCAAGTCTCCATTAAAATGGATGTACCAACTGAAATTTCAAACCATCCAGAACTTGCCAAACCAGTGGAAATGTTGCCACTTCCCTCATTTTCAGTGAATTTCATCATCCTCAGATTTCAGGAAAGCAGGGGACACCTCCAAGGCCTTTCAGCTTTATTGTGAAATTTGATCTATTTCTGAAACAAATCCTGTTGTGCTCTGCAAATGGCACATTTGCTACCAGTTCAAGAACTTTCATGTACCTCTCTGTTTATTCCTGGAAAACTGGCAAAGTTTATGGTGTTCCTGAACAGGTATTGCACTTGCTGGAATGCTGTCAGGTGGGAAAAGTTCTTCTGGAGTGGGGTGATTCTGCAATATCCACACCCAAACTGACGAACAGGCAGAACATTTTTTGCTTTCCTTTCACTGTTCCTGGATTTGGAGCCTCTTTTTTCTCGGTTGGAGTTAATGCATTGTAACAAAGTTGTGGCTTGGACTAATTACATTTCCGTGTCAAGAATGCCAGTCCTTGGAGTCCCTCCTTGCAGCTCCTCTGGGAGGGTGCTCAGCTGGCAGGACCAAAACACTGCCTTCCCTGATACCATCAGGGTGCTGCAGCCACGCTGACACTGCAGCCCCTGAGATGCTTTTCACATGAGTGTGATGTTATTAACTCGTCCCACTGGCTGCAAATCCTCTGGGGAGCTGTGCCCAGCTCTGGGTTTTGGAGAACCAGCAGGGCTGGGCTGTGTGTGCAGCAGCTGACCCCGCAGCCTTGCCAGAGCCCTGCTCCACTGTCATCCTGTGAATTCTGTGAAGTGCCTTGCCCATTAAAATGCAGATATTGCTTGTAAGCAGCCACATCTCTGCTTTATTGGAAGCATTTTTGCCCCAGTTTGCTCCGAGCAGGCCTTGATTCCCATCAGTTGACTGAACCCATCCTTCCAGGCTCTGATGAATGGGGGCAGATATCCTGGGGCAGACAGCACAGCACAGCGCTGGAAAAATGAGACCCTGCCAGGCCAAACTCCCTTCTTGGCACAGAATGTCCCTGTTCAGCCCACCAGGCTGGCTCAGCTGAGTCAGCTGCAGTGCTGGTGTGACTGGAGCAGTGGCCCAGAGCCAGCAGGGCATGGTCTGCCAGGGCACGGCTCAGCCGCCGACTGCTGTGGGATTTCTGCTGCCTGGGGAGGCAGCCACATGTAAGCAATGGATCTGCTTATTCTTTAATCAAATTAGTGTCAAACAAATTGGGTTTTGGGGCTCCCTCCCAAGGTTTGCTAACCCCTTCACCTCTGCCTTTGTTTAATACATCAAGGGCAGGAATAGGAGAGCTGAAGAACAGAACGTTTTAACCACTCGCCCCTTGCCTCACTTCTTCTTTCTTTCCACCAAGGACAGTGTGTGGGACACCCTCCTCTTCACTGCTGTTTTACCTTCCCCTTTAGCCGTGGAAGGACAGATGCCCTTGGGAAGAACAACCAGGAAGGGCCAGGCAGCCTCTGCTGCTACAGCACTGCTGTTCCTGGGTTACAGACCCGGCCCTGGCTCTGCTCAAGAGCCTTCAGGCAGAAGAAACAGCCTAAAGCTGGAACACCCTCTGACCAGCCTGGCTGCAGACCAGCACAAAAAGCCAAAGGATTTTGCTCTGAGAATTTTTTTCAGCTTTCCTGGGACCATGGGAAAAGGCCATCTCCTTGAGGCCAAACATGGGTGCCTTTTAGAGATGCACTCCCAGCAAGGGGCCATGAGAATTCACTATTCAGCCTTAGCCTTCTCTTTTTCATGATCCAAAACCCAACAAGACAAGAAAGGGCACCCTTCCATCCGCCCAAATGCTAAGCACAGTCCAGGTGAAGTGCACTGAGCGAGTGCTGGTGCTGAGTGGTGAGACCACACAGCAGGAGAAGGGGTCATCCTCTTACAGCCAGGATGAGAATTTCACTTTACAACCTGGCAGCAGTGAGAGCTGGGCCCAGGAGGTACCAGGTGTGGGGGTCTCTTGTGTAGACACCAGTGTTACGTCAGAAAATTGTTCTGGTTTGCAAAGTTAGGAATGTTTTCAAATGGATCTAGGGCAGATTGAGGGTTCTGGTCTAAATTTATGTCTCTGAGCCTTTTTAAGCAGCAGCTATTTTGGATTTTCCTCTTGCAGCTCTGCTGGAGGTGTGGTTGAGCCCTGTTGCGCCAGGTGCCATCAAACAAACAGGAAGAGCTGTCTCTTGTTTGATACGTGTGATCTGAGCAGATCCTGGCGTGAGAGGATTCTGTGACTCACCAGCAGCCCTGGGGCAGAAGACATGCCTTACACCATTCCACGTCCACGTCCACCCACGTGGAGCAGCCCTTCCCAGGCTCCTGAGAGCGGATCAAACCCTGTGGCCGTTGGGAGCGCAGGCGAGGCAGCTCAGGGGCTGGAAGGTGCTGGTGCTCACTCTGATCGGGCTCTCATGGCCACGGGAGTGCCCAGGAAGCACAGAGCAGCTCCTGGGGAGCTGCAGGTGTGCCCAGCTCAGAGAGCAGCTGGTTTTGGTCTCAGAAACCAAACCCCTCTGGGCTTGAGGCTGCCCCGCTCTGCTGGGGAGAGACCCCATGTCCTGGCAGGGGTGCCCAGGGCTGTGAGCAGCAGGTGTGGCTGCAGGGCTCCCACACCTGAGAGCTCAGGTGGTGTGTCTGAGGCTCTCGAAGCACTGCTCCAGCCTGGAGTGAAAGTTGCCAGGGCTGTGCCTGCTATTAACATTTAGAGGGTAATCTCCCCTAACACCATAAATGCTAACTACTCTGGCATGCCCTTGACAGCTGTAATTGTCTGTAGCCCTGTAAAAAATAACAGCCATCTGGCAGAAAGTGCTGCTGCTGGGAGAGCAAGAGGGAGACAGGCACCAGCAAGAGCCCAAAGCAAATCCCCCAGAACAGGTTACCTGGGGGCTGTTTGGCTGCCTGACAATCTGCTCCTGACCCTCTTTTCAGCTGCTTTCAGTGTCATGGGAGGAGCATCTTTCTGTTTTAGCCTTACAGGCAGCACTAGACCAATCAGAATTTATTACAGACAAGCAAGCAGAAATACTTGTGCCTCACTGGAACTGACAAACTGATAAAAAGAGCTGGCCTGGTGGAGATCAAACCCATGGGCTACATAAGAAACCTTGCTCAGTGTATGAAACAAATGGATTGCCCTGATAATAGTGTGTTGTAGATCATCTGGCACTTGCAAGGAATGACCTGCATGTTCCTCAGCATCTCTGTCTCTCCTCATCATTACAACCCTTGGAAAAAATGGCACATTAAGTGCAAAGACCAACAATCCTGGAAAGGAAACGATCCCTTAAGGCTGCCATCCCAGCGTTTGTCCTGGCAGCAGGAGGCAGCTCTGGAGAGGCTGTGGAGGTGCAGGAGGGCTGGGGCAGGAGCCCAGGGCTGGCCCGTGTGTGGGGCTGGCTCTGGGCCAGGTGTGGGGTGCGTTGGCTGAGCCCCGTGGGGATGGAGGCAGGGGGGCTGAGGTGTGCCTGGCTCCTGCCTGCGCTCCCCAGCCCTGCCAGGCTGATCAACACCCACTTCACACAAAGTGGGGACAGCAGAAAGGGGCAGAATGCGCTTGGGGCAGAGAAATGTGTGACAAAAGCTGAACATATTTCCATCAACCTAAGGCCAGGACATAACCATAATCAGTTTCCCAGGCTGGAGGAGAAGAACAAGACCAAGGGTTTCCTTTCAGAGCTGTGACAATAGTGACAAAGGGCCACACAAGGTCAATAACAACTCCTGTCAGCTGAGGAGCTGGTCCTGCTCTCCACCTCCCTGCTGCTGTTGACAGCTGGGCTGGGAGGCACAGTCCAGCCCTGTCACCCAGCTGCAGAGCCCTCCTGCTCCGAGGGACCCCGCAGGGCAGAGCCCTCACTTAGGGCAGCGTCCCAGGTGCATCCAGCTCCTTTTGCAAGTAAAGTCACACTGTCAGCAGCAAAAGTGGAGGTTCCATCCCTCCCTGTCCTTCCAGTCCCCCCACCTGCAGCCCTTGATTTCCTCCAGAAACTGGTGGCCCACAGTGTAATTCCTGGAATGAAAGCACCCAGCCTTTGTGCTCCCCATCGCAGCCACTTTCCAAAGTCTGCCAGCAAAAGAAACACTTCAATGTTTGCAGTGTGAAGGAACTGTGCATTCTGGTGCTGGGTTTCTCTGACAGGGACAGCTCTGGGCATGGAGGGATCAGGGGGTCCATTGTGTCCTCTGCTGGTGCTGCCCAGCATTGGCTGCCCTTCATACATCCCAGGATCTGGGGCATGGAAACAGGCACCCCTCTGCTCCTGGGCTGGGCATCACTGCACAGGAGCTGCTCTTGGGGGGACAGCTGTGCTTGGGGAGAGGGGCTGACTGGTGTCTGTGTGGGGAAGGTGGGGCAGAGGGGGAGGAGGGAGAGAAACAAGAGTAAACATGAGTTGGGAGGATTTTGAAAGCCGGCAGAGGGCCTGGAAAAGGACAGGCTTTGAATCCTGCATGTTCTTTTAACTTGGCCTCTGATTTGAAGAGGCCCCTGAAAGCCTGGTAAGCCTCATTGAACTTGAAAAGCTACAAGCTTCCTTTCTTCCCCATTTGCTTTGTCTTTCTTATCTCATTCATGTGAGACATTGCTCCCACCCTGGCCCTTGCTGGAGAGAGGAGCTGGCGGAGCCCCCAGCGCTGCTGAGGAGCAGCAGTGTCCCATGGAACAGCAGCAGTGTCCCATGGAACAGCAGTAATGTCCCATGGAACAGCAGTGTCCCATGGAATATCAGCAGTGTCACATGGAATATCAGCAGTGTCCCATGGAACAGCAGCAGTGTCCCATGGAACAGCAGTAATGTCCCATGGAACAGCAGTGTCCCATGGAATATCAGCAGTGTCACATGGAATATCAGCAGTGTCCCATGGAACAGCAGCAGTGTCCCATGGAACAGCAGTAATGTCCCATGGAACAGCAGTGTCCCATGGAATATCAGCAGTGTCACATGGAATATCAGCAGTGTCCCATGGAACAGCAGCAGTGTCCCATGGAACAGCAGTAATGTCCCATGGAACATCAGCAGTGTCCCATGGAACAGCAGTGTCCCATGGAATATCAGCAGTGTCCCATGGAACACCAGCAGTGTCCCATGGAACAGCAGTAATGTCCCATGGAATATCAGCAGTGTCCCATGGAACACCAGCAGTGTCCCATGGAACAGCAGTAATGTCCCATGGAATATCAGCAGTGTCACACAGAGCAGCAGCAGCATGCCATGGAGCAGCAGGACTGTCACATGGAACAGCAGGACTGTCCCATGGAGCAGCAGTAATGTCTCATGGAGCAGCAGTGTCCCATGGAACATCAGCCCTGTCCCCTCACCCCCAGAGAGCCCCCAGGAAGGGCATGAGTCCTTGGGGAGGTCCTGCAGTGCCCTGGGTCTGGCCCATCAGGAGGGCCCGGGGCTCTGGGGCCAGCCTGGGCACGGGGACTGCTGCCCAGGGCTGCCCACGCCGGGCTGGACCATCCCTGGGCCCTGCTGAGAGGACTGGGCTCTGCAGGGACAGACACTTGTGGCTGCCCTCTCAGGGGGAGCCCCACTCAGCGAGGGCCCTGGGGAGCAGGGGAGCCCCACTGGAGCTCCCCCAGCACTGGTGCAGGCTCCACAGGGTACAGGCACAGACATTCCCAGGGTAACAGGCCCAGCTGCTGGGAATTGCACAATCACATCCTTTCTGAGGCTCTCCTGTGGGGTTTTGCACAGCTTTGCCTATTCCATGATGTCAAATCCCTGTTCCACCCCGCTGAAGGAGGACACTCAAGGCACTGTTTCCTGGGCTCTGAGGAGCTCTCTGCAGGCTGTGCTGAACCAGGCAAACCCAGGATCCAGGAACGACTGCACTGCATGTCCCTGAATGCTTTTTATGGGATTTATCCAGACCAGATCTAATTGTTCCTCTCAGTGAGGACAAAGGCACACCCACCATTTAACACTGCTTATCCTGCTGGGAAGGGGAGACAAACCCCCCAGGTGTCCCACCACACCACAGGGAGAATATTACACCACCACTCATAAGGAATCACCCTGGTCCGTGCCATTCCTCAGGGCTGATTCCTCACAGCAGGTATTTGCAGCCAGATCTTCTCCTGCAAGCTGCAAATAAAACTGAAAACCTTCAGCCAGGTGGGCCTTTAATGATGGATATTGAGCTAAAAGGCAGCTTCCTGCAGCACTTCTCCCACTGTGAGTGGGGAAGGCTGAGGCTTTGGAGGCTCTTGATAAACAAGTGAAAGCTCAGATATCATGAGAAAACCTTTTGTGACATAAGGACCTCTGCATGTCAAGTAAATTCATTAAATACCAGCTTGACTGGCAATCTGAGGGCCTCCAAGTGTCTGCTGCAATTACACTGAGGTGGAGGAGATTGTACAGCTGTGCTTCCCTGCCACAAAACAGAGCCAAAGGAACAAAAAGGGGTGACCAGAAACTGAGGCTTTTCCACTGGGCAGGGCAGAGCCTGGTGGAGTTGAGGGCTCATGAACACTTTGATTTTGGAGCTCCCAGGGTTCCCAGTGCAGGGAGAGTGCACAAGCTTTTCCTCAGAGACCCAAACCCCTGGGGATTTCCTGTCTGCTTCCCTCCCCTTCCACAGGGATCTATTAAACACACAGAGGGGGCCTGCAAAGCCCACTCCAACCACAAAAATCAGGGACAGCTCTGGTAAATTCAGAGAATTTACCCCAATCAGTCAAGGCCAGTGTGTTTTTTCACCTGAGCCTCAGTGCAGGGGACTTTCCTGCTCCCCTCCCATGGCAGCACTGCCTGGACACGTGGGTAACCACAGGAGTGGGATAAGCACACAGGGATGGTAAATTGCCAAAGCCTGGAGAGAGCAGATACCAGGGAAACCCAACAATACACAAATAAATAGCATCCCACAGTATTCTGCACATGCAGGCTCAATTCAAAGCAAGTCTGCCTTCCTCCAGTGGCTGGGAAATGAGCAACAAGCTCCCAGCCGTGCCCACCTCCCCAGAGCTTGGGAATCCTAATTCCACTCCTGGCTGGGCTGGGAGAAGGGTGTGACTGGAGCTGAGCTGAGCACGCCAGGTCAGCCCCAGTCCCACCCCAGCCATGGTGACGGGACCCATGGCTCCCCAGCAGCCACTCCAGCTCCTTTTCCAGGCGAGGGAGGATCCTCCAGGCACTGCCCACCTCGATGGGACCCCTGAGGAATCCTGCCTGCTCAGGGCCTGGAGAGGGCACTTAACTTCTCCTTCCTTGAGCATTGCCTGTTCCCAGGGAAGCAGGGCCCGAGCTGCCTTTCCATTTCCAGCCCAGGCTTTGCTTTACACCTGTGCAGTCACCCCTGCTCACCTGAGCCACAGCCCAGGGCTGGACGTGTGCTCTGCACTTCAGCTTAAACCTTTCACTTGCACTTTTAGTTCAAACCTTTTCCAAAGTGGCCTGAGATAACCTGAAAATTGTTTTCTGAGGGGAAAGAAGCAGCTTCTGCACAGAATATTGAACCTCTTCTTCCCAGGCGAGACAAGCCCTGGGACCTGCACGTTCCTCCCTCTGTCACAGCCCCCAGCCCCAGGCACCAAACGAGCCCTTGGAAGGAAAACTGCACAGGAAAAACATTCCTGCCATGTACAAGAGATTCTCTGTAATAATACCAAGCGGCAGGATGAAAAGATTGAATCCAAATTGGCTCTTCAGAGTTCCCTGTCAGGACGTTTCACACTAGCAGTGAATGCCTGAAGAGAGGTACATACTGGCATTAAATTTTCTAATATTTTGAATTTTCATTGATTAACATGGAAAAAGTAGCACCATGTTTTCTGTTTACACCCAGCTATTTGTGCTGAATATTAGATTAGATGATAACAATAACCTGCTTCTACTAAAGTTATGGTGATAATTTAGAGCTCATCCAACTTAACAGGAAATTCCAAATGAAAAAAGGAATTTCATTTTAACTGTGGATGAATTAATTGTGTTTGGCTCTGAAGGATTGGCTGTCTTCATTATTGTAGTTTAGGCTGGATTAGATTAAATTAGATTAGCATGATGGATGGGGGGAGGAATGGAAGGACAACATATTCCCTTTTTAAGAGCAGTATGCAAAAAATTGGAGCCAGAGGAATTTCACAAGAATATAAATCTGAATAAACTTAGACGACCACTGTGGACTCTAACCCTGAAATAGTTAGAGATTTATTTTAAGACATCTGTAATTACTTCTCCACACCATGTACTCCTTTACAATATTTCTATAGCACAAAATCATTCCTAATGAATGATGTCTCAGTGGATCTCTTCCTGAAAAGTTCAAAGATTTTCCGAACAGCAGCATTTGGCAGCAAAAACCTCCTTGGCTCAGGAGATATCATTGCTTCACAGGCTTTTTCTTTGCTACGCCTAAATTTCAAATGATTTTTTGCTAACTCAGAAATACATCTGTCTGCTCCCACACAGAAGGGAAAGGATTCTCTGCAGCGACACCACACCTAGAAGGCAATTCCGAGCTCCACCAAAAGCTTTTCCACTCTTCAGGACAAAGTGGTTGACATGGCTTGGAAACTCAGCCAAATAAAATCTCAGAATTCCATTCAGTTGACTACAACTGGGAGTTTATGAAAGAAAATCCATTCCTCTACCAAAACTAGGCAGTTTAGAAGCAGGAAACACCAGCTGGGATTTCAAAGCTTTGATATTTCTTTCTTTTTTTTTTTTTTTTTTTTCACTGTGCACACTAGAAAGATCTCCCTCTGTCCAGAAACATCTGAAAAATTATCTGCAATTCAAAAGGTGCTGAAAATTTAGTCCAGACCTGAATTATCAACACAGGCTCAGCTTCATGATCCTTTTATCTGATATTTAATCATGTCTGAACACCAAGAAATGCATGCTACTGAAAGAGGATGCTGCAACTAGTCCCAAGGCAGCCTTGCCCTGGGGTTTTTGCCAGACAGGCATTGTTTAGCCAGGAGCCTCTCTCTGTACTCCATAAGCCTCAGCACCCACAGGAGCATTTGCTTTGCTTTTTTCAGCCTTGCAAATTTTATTCTTCAGAGCACAAGACTGTTCTGAATAGGGAGATTTGGGTTTTAATCAAATTATTTATCTTCCAGGTTTTATTCTTTGGGGTCCAAGGCAGGGGAAGCAAACATTAAAACATCTCTGTTCTGCCAGCCAGGTTCTCTGGAGACCCAAAAAAGCTGTTGCTGATGTGTCCACCTCACCACCAGTTATTTCTGGAAGCCCAGCACGTACATAAAGTGTTGCTGTGTGTATCAATTAAACCCGACCATGCAGCCCAAGCCCAATGTGAAACCACACAGGAAATGAAAAGTTAAGCTCCCTAACAGCTCCCACCCGCTCTCCTTTGCCCTGAGCCCCTGGAGCCACAACTAACACAGCCACCACACACCCCAGAGAGGCTGCAGCAGCTTTATCCCTGCTTTTGGAGAGGGGATAAAGCCACCCCTGCCCCTCCCCAGAGCAGCTTGCCAGAGCTGTGTGGGCTGAGTCTCGTGGGGCTGGGCTGGAAGGTGAGGGGGCACATGGCAAACAGTGCCTGGGGGGGATTTGCTCTATTGCTTTCATATCAAATAATTCTGGTTTGTGTTAGGAAAGGTGAACTCAAATCTGCGTGTTGCGGTAGGCACACAAACACCCACGTGGATGGAGAGATGGAAAGCGTGAAGGGCAGCACCTTCAGGCTGGAGGAATTTGAAGCAGAAGCTGATGCTGCCAAAGCAGCAAAGGAAACAGGCTCATCCCATGCCTTCAGTCCATACAAACGACCCTGCTTGCAGCACCAGTTGTGGTTACTGAGGGTTTGACACCATCTCTCCATCATGGAGACCTGTCACTCTGTTTTCTTCAGGAGAACCCTGCTGGGGGGACAAACCCCTCCTGTGCTCAGGTACGTGTGCCCACCTGTGGGAGGGGGCCAGTGCTCCCAGCTCTGTCTTTCCCTCCCTTCTTTCCTCTCCAAAGGGCAGCAAGTGCTGCTCCTCGCTGTCACCTCCCTGACAAGCCCAGCAGGGAGGGAAATCCTGGCTCTCCCCTTTGGGCTGGGGTCCTGCATGCAGCCCCCTGCTCAACCCTCCTCAATAAAACCTGAGGAGCACCTTGTCTGAAACCACCTGTGGCTGACACACAGCCATCCAGACTTTGGGGAGATAAATTCTGGACTGCATTCCAGGGGACTGAAACTGGAAGGCAAGAGGCTGAATCCTGGTTTTTTCTGCAGGATGATAACACACCCTGCTCTCACTCCGTGGGGCTGGTCTGCATTCCTGCAGCGTCCTGGGGACAGGGACTGGCCACCAAAAATCCCTTGTCTCAGCTGGAGTCGGTGGGAAGAGCTGAGGCTCTGATAGGAACAGTGAAATCCTCTGCTCTGGGAGGCTAAACAGCCAACTTATCCTTCAGGGAGTTTGCCCATTTCTTCCTGAAATCAGGCAGAGATTTATCAAAATCTCATCAGGATACAAACCAAACCAACCAAAATTCAGGTGCTGAGCAATCCATTTCCTATGAGGGAAACAACTGTTTTTACAGGCATAAGTGAGGCCAGATTTTCTACAGATGAGGAGAAATTCTTCATTTTGCGAGTTGGAATTGGTTTTTTCTTTTCAAGCAGGGAAGGGGGGAGTGAAGGAGGCAGGAAATGTAGAAGATTTTGGAAACATGAAATGAATAGGTCAAGACACATCATTTTGCTGAACCAAAGCAGGAGGCAACAGCTTGAAATTGAAATTAAATAGACCACCTGCAAGAAAAGGAGAGGAAGGAGAGATGGGGAAGAGGGGAGGGAGGGTCAGCGCTGGCATGAATATAAACCACACATTTTTAAAAAGCATCCGTCAGTGAATTATTAAAGATGCTTGTTTCAGGTTTGGACATCTTGGCAGTTGTGATGGGAAACGTGCCAAGGCACATGAGCAGGGCTTGAATACTTATTTTTGAATTCCTGGCAGGCACCTTTCCTCTGCTCTAAAACACCAACTCCAGTGAGTGGCTGGAGGAAAAGCTCTCGCTCTAGGACCGGAAAAGATCTCTGCTCCCACCCCCAGAGCCTGCAGTGAAGTGCTGGACGTGACAGGGGTGTTTATGCAGAGGGACAAGTGTGGATTTGAAGCATTATAGACTCTTCTCCGCATTCTCCAGTTCATCCTGTCCAAATTATCCACTGAAAATTCCTCTTCCTCCCGGAGGCACTCCTGCCTCTTGGCTGGGTCCTCCACTGGCTCTCTGAGCTCCCAGCTTCTCCTCCACCACCCACCTCTCCTGACCAACATCTCACCAACCCTTTCTCCTCTGGGCTTTTCCAGCAGCCTCTCCCTGGGAGAGAGCTCCTCCTTCAGCACATCTTGTTGGAGCAGCGCCGTGCTGATTCCTGTCCTCCCAGAAACGATAAATCCTGGAGCTCTGAGATAGGCTCAGAGCTCCTGCTGGAAAGCTGAGGCGCATTCCCGGTGGCCTTGGCACTCCTGCCTATCTGTCTGCACCACTGAGCCCCGGGCCCAAGGCTCCACATGCTGCTGTAAATCTCATTTGAGCAAATAACCCCGCTTCGTTCCCCCTCCCAATCTGATCAGCGTTTTGCAATGGGGAATGAAGCGAAGCAAAGCTTGGTGGAGGGTAAATCTGATCCCTCCCCATGACAAAGGAAGGGAAACCACAGACTCTGGCTTGAGAACAGTGTGGAGCAGACAGGAGAAAGTTACAGGCGTGTGGGACAGAGTGAATCCAAGAAATTGCCAGAATATTTGTAAATAAAATAATAACCAGTGAAGTGAAATAAGCTGACACGCGAAATGTGCATGTTGATTAAAACAGCCCTGGAGACCATTAAATGACAAAGTCACTGTTGATGCCAACAAAACCCCAACCGTAGCCCTGATGCATATTCATAACCTGGGGACAGTCTGGGCCGCTAACGAGGCGCTGGGCTTGGGAACAGCTCACGGGGAGACTGCTCGGTGCCTGACAAATTTGGGAAGGCTACAAGCCTTGAAATCTCTCTTTGTTACTTAACAAACATGGAAGTAAGGGAATGCCATACCTCTTGTTATGGAAATAGCGCACAGTGCTGAGGATATATGATAAGTCTAGGAGAGAATTACAAACATTCAGGACTGATCCCTTTGAAATCTCTGGGAGTTTTGCCATTTATTTCAATGGGGGCTTTACCGAGTCCCTACAATGGACGCAGCCATTTATCTGCAGGCATTGATGCAGTTCCCTTTGCCTTGGCAGCCATGCTCCTCAGGGATACCTGGAGAAGGGGTTCACGCTCCCGTGGGGCAGACACGGAGTGCCATCATCCCTTGGGCAAAGGGACAGTGCAGAGGTGGGTCACAGTGACAGGAGGAGGGAGGGACATCACATCAGCCCCCACCTGCTCTGCTCAGCCAGCCCTTTCCACCTCGGGTGGCTCTGTGCCCCTCCAGCCAGAGCGCCCAAGGGCCGTCACAGCCACCAGGCAGGGGCTTGGTGTCTCCTCCAAAGGGGAATTTCACCCCAAAGCAAGCGAAGAGCGGACAATGGGTTTGAGATCCAGCAGGTGGGGTAAGGGCATGGGGTGAGGGCTGGATTGCTCCAAACAGACAAAATCCCGGAAAGTCTCCTCTGTTCGGACACTTGGTCAGGGTCCCTGTGAGGGCAGGGGGCTCTGGTCCTTCAGCACTGGGGTTTTGTTGCAGCTGACTGAAAATTAAGTCAATTCCTCCCTGCACAGGCTGTGCCAAGGCCCTGGAGCCTCCTATCTGACAGCAAAACCCTAAATGGTGGCACAGTCAGGCTTTGCTCCGTGTGCTGAGAGGTGAAAAGCCAAAAGCTCGACCAGAGCAGCGGGGTGCTGCTGCCCAGAGCCTTGTCTGACAACTGCCTCCTCTCAAGGAATGACACCCCTGGCCTGCTTTCAGGGGCAACTTTTGTTGGGTCCTCCACAACAGCATAACAACCTCACCCAACAACACTGCTGCTAGTGCCCTTGCAAAGCTCAGTCCCTGCTGTTCCATCACCAAATATGTTATATGAGTTCCCTCCAACGCCCTCATTGCAGCACCTAAATCTAGTCTACCTCTAGGATTGCTTGGCTTATTTAAGGTGCCCAGTTATTTACTGAGATCAAAGGAGAACCAGTAAATTACAGAATTACACTGGATATTAAAGGAACTTGTCCTAAAAGACTTGATCTGTTGCTCAGGTTAAGGTTGGTATCTCCAGCTACAGCTCTGCTGTGGAGAAAGGCACTAGAGCAGCAGAAGGTTACTTGGGTATTATCCTAATTGCAATTACTACCTCGGACCAATCTGACTATTACCAGGTGATTTGTTCAGCCAAATTCTTCTATTTCCCTTTATGACTGGCTGAAAGACACCCAGGAAGAGGAAAGAATAAATCATTGGGGATGGAGGGAACAAAAAATAGCCGTAAATCTGCCCTGTCACTTTAAGCAGGAGCAAGTGGGCCGAAAGCATTTAGGGAGTGGATTTATTCTGCCTGCATTTTCCACCTCGGGAAGTCAGAGCTCCCAGTGGGGCAGGCAAGAAGATGGAGAAAAAAGAGCTGAGGACTCACAGCAGAAGCTGCTGATGTGAATGACAGTGTGCTGGTGGGAATAAAATGTTTCTTGTTTGCTCCAAGACGGAGATAACAGAGTCAAGGGGTCAAGTGGTGTGGGAATGCGAAAGCCCTGTGGGTAATGTAGCATGATAAAAAATGAGGGATCCAGGCACTGGACGTCACTGCCACAATAGACCAACTGGCAATTCAGAAAGAGCTCAGATCTTGTCTGTATTTAAATATTGACTGATAATCTCACTCCATTACTCGCTGTCCAAAAGGTATGCAGATACCCCCAGCCCACTGTGGTGTCCTAAGGGGCACGTCCTGTGTTTGATGAAGTACTAATTGGGGTGGGGGGAGACTTGTTCTTTCCCATCTATCAATCTTGCTGTCACATGCACAATTAATGGAGCTATTAGCTGCCCAGGAGTGACCAGCACACAGGAACTGACCCGAAACCTGCAGAGGGCTGCATGGCAGCACGGGGAGAGACAGGACATGGGGAGGGGTGCTCAGGGCTCTGCTGGCATGGACAGGGCTGTGGACATGGGAGCCCATGGAGAATCTGTGTCCACAACATCCTCCCTCCCTGCATTTGGGCATGGGGCTGCACTTCAGATGCACTGACAGAAGAGTGGAGCCAAGCTGGATCCCAGCCAGAGTGGAGATGGGGAGAGGAGGGTGAAACCAGCCAGGAGCTGTGGGATCCATGGCAGGCAGAAAGTTATATAAAAAGTTATATAAAAAATAAATGTTCTTTACTCTACATCTCTCCCTTTTGGCCTGACTCAGTTTGCTTAGCAGGGCTCCACCAAAGCTGCCTCCTCCTCCTCCCCATGCCTTTCCAAACACAGAAATTTCCAGCCCTGGATGCTGCTCTGGCATGACTCGGAGAGGCCCTTTAGTGCCAGGCACCCACAAGGAGCAGAGGTGTCTCAGGGCTCCCACACGCCTCTGCTGTAATGTCTTGTAGAGTGCTGCTGATCAATATTAATCACTCTGGGTGTCTGGGATTATCTGAATTATCCCACAGGCTGGGACCTGCCACTGCCTCATACAAGCAGGGCAGAGAGAGAGGTGCAGAGAGCTGGGTCTTCCAGGGAGCTGTTAGTGGATACCATGGCCTTTTCCACGGGACAGCAAGGAGCACCCCTCAGGGAAAGGAGGAGAAAATCTCTTTATGTGGTGGTGAGGAGCGCCTTCACCTGCATGGACTTCTTCTCAGTCATGCTGGATCTGCAGGAGAAGATCATTGCATTTCACAGCAGGGAAACTGAGGCACAGAAGTGTTAAACTGCTGAAGTCACAGGGCAAATCAGAGGGGGAAACTCAGGAGCTCAGATTGCCTTCCCTCCTCTTTCTTTTCCAGTTTACACCCCCCATGGCTGTGGATCCATTTGCACCACTGTGTTGGGTCTCCAAATTGTGCACGTTTACTTAGTGGAGAAAGCAGTTCTCCTGAATGCAGGCACAAAGTCACTTGGAGATGCTCTCGGAAAAGCCACTAAACCCACACTGGTATTTTTCCAGGTGGCTGGCAGCCCTCCCATCACAATGTGTCAGCAATAGAGTGATCAGCTGCCCCATGTAATTTTTAGGGCTTGCTGCGTTCACCGGAATGGAAAACATGAGGCTGGTGCCAAGGCTGGTGTTTAAATTAGGTGTCTCCTGCCATCAGACATCTGCCCAGCTGTGGCTGTGCTGCTCTCTGCACACTGCAGCAGCTTCCCTGGCTTACTGTAGCCAGATTAACAGCACGGGAACGTTATCTGTTTAATTCTCAGTGGTATGGAACCAGGAGGGAGTGTGGATCAGGCTGACAAAGCAAACCTGCTCCACAAACCCTGCCCCAACAGCGCCTCTTTATTAAAAGAAGGGGGATGTGCCCTCAGCTGCCTCCCCTTGCCCTTCTCATTAGGAACCACAGGGCAGTGCTGAGCGTGCAGGAGAGGAAAAGCTGCCCAGCTCCCGTGGGCTGAGCTGAGCCAGCGTGATGCACTGGGGCCACTGGTGGCAGAGCTGCGTGTCCTGCAGCAGCCAGAGTGACAGCATTCCCATGAAACATCTGACCAACAGAAGTAAACAAACCAAAACCCCCATTATTAACAGAGAGCAGCAGTGCTGGCCTTCAATAATTGATGCACCAAAAGCATATAAAAGAGCCTCCAACGATACATTATTAAAACCAGCTATTTGTAAGGTGCTGTGAAAACAAATGTAGAGAGGGGAGCTGAGAGGGAGCCTGAGGAGAGTGATGGTGAGGCAGGAAAGGAAAGTGAAGCAGCAGAGGTGGTGCAGTCTGTCCCACAGCCCACGCCCAGCCTGGTCT
The DNA here is from genome assembly GCF_017590135.1 of Pyrgilauda ruficollis. Taxonomy (NCBI): domain Eukaryota; kingdom Metazoa; phylum Chordata; class Aves; order Passeriformes; family Passeridae; genus Pyrgilauda; species Pyrgilauda ruficollis. Next base: position 235,875 of record NW_024521651.1, on the reverse strand, counting down.
GCCTGAAGGACACCCAAACCCAAACTAGGGAATGTGGGGATGGGCCCTCAACACGGCACAAACAAAAGCTCTGTCTTGGTTCAGCCAAATAAATTTAACCTTCCTACATATTCAGGAAAAGGGGGCTGATTTCTCCCTCCCCACTGACTGAGGAGCGTACCTGGGGTTATTTTGCCTTTTACTTTACTTCCTAACTTAAAGGGGGCTGAATTCAGACTTCTGATCCAGCTTTTTATGAGTTTATTTGGTGAGCCCCCAAATTAACACACACCCTTCATAAAGCCACCAAGACCACGAGGGTGTGACACTGGGGACAGCTGGAGGACACACATGGAAGGGCCTGAAGAAGTCAGGAACATTTGAGGTGCTTCTGGGATTTTCCATTGAAGGATCTCTCTGTCAAAATGCAGATTCATTTGTGTCAAAACAATTTGTGGAAAATAGTTGGTTTTGACAAATTTCTCCTTCTCAAGCTTCTTTCAAAGGAAATTTTACTGTCGTCTTCCTGACATGCTCAGGTTAAAACACCTGGCTTTTTAGGGCCAACCAAGTTTTCCACTCTCACAGAGTTTCCTTTGGACAAGTGATGTCATATGAAACCAGCTACAAAGACCTCGTTCAGGGAACTTTCTGGGCCTAATGGGGATAAGGGCACAGAGGGATATTTTGTGTTGACAAAATAAGCACTTTCTTCCTTGAAAGTTGGTTGCATCATTTATTTAAGCATAGTCAATATTTAATGGAGTGCTAACATGCACATTAAATGTGTTGTGAGTACTCTTGGCCTGAGCTGCACAGCAGCAGGAGCAGCTCTGGAGAGATCCACGGCAGAGTTGCACCAACTCCGTGCTGCTGAGCTTGGGAAATGTCTTTGGAGCATCCTGGCACACGTGTTATCTCGAGAGCAGGCACTCTGGGCTCGGCAGCAGCGGAGCTGCCAGCAGAGCTGCCCTGCCCAGCGGGCTGAGCCCGTGGGATGGGTCCCACAGCAGCACCTGCCTGAGCACAGCTGTCCCTGGCTGTCCCCTCTGCACGCCCTGGCCACCATGCCGGGCTCCCCGGAGGGCTCTGCTGAGAGCATGCTGTGTGTGAGCTGGGCAGGGGTGGGGAGAGGGCTTTTCCAAGCCCTTGCTTGACTCCCTGTAACCTCACTGACAGGCAGCCAAGGATTAGGCCAAGCCCCACCGTGGGCTGATGGCCAGGTGCTGAACACTCCCAGAGCCCTCCTGCCTGCACCTCCATCCTCCCTGCTGCCTTTGCCAGGACTGCTGGCTCCCACTGCTCTGGGACTCTGTGACAAGGAGCTGTTCTCTTCTCCAGTTGTTTCCTGCTGTGCCACGGCTGATGCACATCCCTGCTCCGCCTTTGCTGGGGAGTTTTTCCTCCTGTCCCTCTAGGAAAGGCGTGTTTCCTTGGCTGAGCAGGAAGCAGAGCACTCAGCCCTACGGTTGCCTGCAGGGATGCTCAGGGATGGGAGTGCCAAGAACTGCTGAGAGTCCAGGAGGGATTTCAGGGATCCTGCATCACCTGTGTCACTGCAAACACACAGACACTGCTATCTGCAGCCACCTCCTTTGTGCTTTATATGAACCCAGCAACAGGACACCGTGTTATCACTCAGCCAGCAGGTCTGGAAAATGTTTGGCCCTTCAGGCGTGCTCTGAGCACATCTCCTTTGAGCAGAGCTGACATCACTCCTTTATCGCCCTTCCACCCCAGGAGCCAGCCCTTGCTGCCTGGGAGATGCTCAGGTGCCACGTGTGTGCCCACTGGGGCACTCCTGGGAGAAGTGTGCTGGGTGCCAGCATGCAGATCCCCTGGGCAGCCAGGGATCCACCACGGGAACCCTGAGGTGAGCCTCAGGGACACTGGGGCCCTCCCGGCTGCTGGAACTCCTCTCTCCTCCCATGGCTCAGATCAGAGGAAGGGTCGAGCTCTGCTGGCTTCCCTGTGGCCATCCAGCCAGTGACACCTAAATATTTTCCTCCTCCAGGAGACAAAGGGAAGGAGGGCGGCCTGGCTCTTGTCAAGTGTGGAGCTGACAGCTTTACAGCCTCACTGGGGAGAGGAGCTGAAAGAAAGAGCGTTAGATTTAATCTGTGCTGACAGGGGTGGGTGATGGGTATTTTTATAGTGGAGGAAATGTATCGAACAGGGGAAATTAGACCAGAAGATGATAAGGATCTGAGCCTGACACAGCCAATTAATAGATGTTTACAAATGATTAAAGCCAATAGATCAAAGCAAATGCACTCCTTTTTACCTCATGCCTCTAGGTTGTTTGGAAGTGCCCCAACTGGTGGTGACTGTCTTGTCCCCAAACCCAGGGCCTTCTCCAGCCCGTGGCCAGCCTGCAGCAGATGGGCAGTGCAGATTTCTGCTGCAGCCAAATGCTCCCAACAACTGCAGTGCCTCAGCACAGCATTTGGGAGGGAAAAAATTGGATGGAAAAATTCCCCATCTCCAAAGGCAGCTGCCCGAGTGCCCCGGTCCAGGGAGGGGAGCGGGCACAGCACCGTGCCCTGCATCTGGGCCCTGCGAGCTCCTCTGCTGTGCTGCTTCCTCTGCCCCTCACAGGAGGCACATCCAGCAGAGCCCCACAACGCTGGCTTGAGCTTGAGCAGCTGGAGGGATGTTTGGGATAGTGCCCTTCACACAAACTGGCATGGATGCACCACGGCTCAGCTGCTTCCCGACGCGAGGGTCCAACACCGAGTTCACTGAGGGGAAGGGAGAAGCCACTGGGGTCATTTTAGGAGACACTGTGGTCATGTTAGGGTACTGTGCTGCCAGGGCCACACTTGGCTCCAAGGTGGCCAAAAGCTCTAGCACGTGCCCAGGTGAGCACACCAGGTGTCACCCACCTCACGCTGGCATTCAGCTGATCCCTCTGCACCTCCACCCCTGGCTGCAGCCTGGCCTGCACTGAGCTGGGCATGCAGCTGGGAATGCACAGTCTGAGCTTAGCAGTACAGCTGGCCTAGTCTGCTTCACATTGCTTCCAAGTGCTAAGTTCATTGGAAACGGAATTTCCCATAAGCCCAGGTAATATTTGCCGGGGTGCTCAGTGACTTAACAACTTACATCTCATACACTTCCCCTGAAATTTGGGCTTCAGCACCCAAAACCAACCAGGAACACGTGTGCAGTGTTAGTCTGAGCTCCTGACTCCCAGCTAGGACCTGAAGCTCATGGCTGGATCTGGGCTGAGTTACTTGGGAAAGTCAGACTTTGGCTCCTAAGTCACCTTGAGGCTTTATTTATATTTATCCCTGACCAAGTCTGTGGCCTCCATGTGGGAATCCTCAGCAGCATCAACATTTATTTTCTAAATCCAATTGTTGGACAAGGCACAAACCCAGAATCCTGAACACTACAAATATTAAAGTTCTGCTAACACTTTCCATGGAGGAGAGGTGCTAACCCCAGGACCCTGGGTGGGTTCCAACTCAAGCAATTGCATTCAGCCTCTAACACTCCAAACTCCCTCTCCAGTTTCTCTTTCATTGTATTTTGTCCCTCTTTGCTTTGCCTAAGCCCTGTGATTTTTTTAAATCTCTCCTATTCATTTACAAACTTATTCCAGCTCCACCAGTGGCAGAAGCAGCAGGACTTGCATTGTTCCTCCCCCAGAAAAATAAATACAAAAATATTTTTCCTGTTCATGTAATCTTTTGATTGGCTCAGGTTTTACTTTTTCATTCAAAGTAGAATTGAGATTAAAATATTATACAAAAAAATTTACAAGTTCAGAGGAAGAGATCAGCAGACGTTTGGTGCTTGTGAACCAGTCAAAATCATCAGCAAAAGGAGTTGGTGATGTCAGACTCTGCTAAAAGCTGTCCACCAAGGCAGCAGGAGATTTCTCACTTCAGTCTTGACTGATAATTAATAATAATTGATAATTATAGGAAAAATTGAAATATTCCTGTAGGTAACCCTTTTCTTTTAAAAGGGGGCATTTCACATCACAACGATCAACTGCCTTTGCAACACTTGACCAAATCAAACCCTGATGTGATTTGCTCTCTGGATGGAATCACCACGGACCCTCAGCTGTGCTGCCAGAGGCACTGTCAGCCCGTAGAGCCCTGCCCATGGCCTGAGCACCCCTGGCCATGGCCTGAGCACCCCTGGCCATGCCCTGAGCACCCCTGCCCATGGCCTGAGCACCCTTGGCCATGCCCTGAGCACCCCTGGCTGTGGCCTGAGCACCCCTGGCCATGGCCTGAGCACCCCTGCCCATGGCCTGAGCATCTTTTAAAAGGGGGCATTTCACATCACAACGATCAACTGCCTTTGCAACACTTGACCAAATCAAACCCTGATGTGATTTGCTCTCTGGATGGAATCACCACGGACCCTCAGCTGTGCTGCCAGAGGCACTGTCAGCCCGTAGAGCCCTGCCCATGGCCTGAGCACCCCTGGCCATGGCCTGAGCACCCCTGGCCATGGCCTGAGCACCCCTGGCCATGGCCTGAGCACCCCTGGCCATGGACTGAGCACCCCTGGCCATGGCCTGAGCACCCCTGGCCATGCCCTGAGTACCCCTGGCCATGCCCTGAGCACCTCTGTCCACTGCCCTGAGGACCCCTGGCCACTGCCCTGAGCACCCTTGGCCATGCCCTGAGCACCCCTGCCCATGGCCTGGGCACCCCTGGCCATGCCCTGAGCACCCCTGGCCATGGCCTGAGCACCCCTGGCCACTGGCTGGCACTGCTGGCCAGGAGCAGCCAGGAGGTCAGTGTGGGATGGGAGAGGCCACAGTGAGCGGGGCTCATCCCGTGACACCGGCTGAACCTGTGACACCTGCCCATGACACCAACTGAGCCTGTGACAGATGCTCATCCTGTGACACCTGCTGAACCCATGGCACCTGCTGAACCCGTGGCACCTCTCTGTGGCACATGGTGCAACCAGTGGCCAGCTGCAGGAATGTGGCCAGTCTCAAGGAAAAATTGGATGTCCATCTCATTGCCTGGGAAGTCAGTGAGCGTGTCTGTCTCCCCAGCTGGTAAATCTGAAGTGCTTCAGAAGCCGCAGGACTCCGGGGTGAACAGGGCTGAGATGGAGCACAGGGCTCGGCCCCCAGAGCTGGGACTGCCCCGGGCCGGCTGCAGCCAGCACGGTGATCAGCCCCTGCCTGTCCTGCAGGGCTGTGTTAAACCTCTCCTCACGGAGGGGAGGAGTGCAGGACACACAGCCATCTGTCCCTGCAGGACACACAGCCATCTGTCCCTGCAGGACACACAGCCATCCCTCCTGCAGGACACACAGCCATCCCTCCTGCAGGACAGGACACACAGCCATCCCTCCTGCAGGACACACAGCCATCTGTCCCTGCAGGACACACAGCCATCTGTCCCTGCAGGACACACAGCCATCCCTCCTGCAGGACAGGACACACAGCCATCCCTCCTGCAGGACAGGACACACAGCCATCCCTCCTGCAGGACGCACAGCGATCTGTCCCTGCAGGACACACAGCCATCTGTCCCCGCTCCTCTGCAGGGCACTGAGGCTCCCGATGCCTGATGGCTGCTGGTGTTGAAGGCTTTGAAGTGAAGTACTTGAGCAGTCTGTTTTGACTTCCCCGTGTGACTCATGCTCAGCTCCCTATCTGAGATGGCTTTTCAGCTTCCTTTGACTGCTTTCCAGCAGTTCCCTGTTTGCTCAGCCTGCCATGGACTGTAACTTTTCTGTTCAACATTCGCCCTTCCTCCTGAGGGTGCATGAACAGCTTCCTAACTCCAAAGGGGTTCAATGGTTCAGGCAGTGTTTTTCAAGAATAGCGGTGCCTAAAGGCATTTTCCCATCAATGGGGCAAACCTTAACCCTCGGTGAGCCCACGCAGCGCCCAGGGAGGTGGCCTGGAGAGCTCAATGAGAGGCACTTGGCCGTGACACTGCAGCTGATCACATGGCAGACAGCATTTTCTCAGAAAATCGGCAGCACGAGGGAGGTCTCTACACTTTTGTTGTGACACCTACCATGAGGATATAATGAGGTGTCAGAAATAACTTACAAAGAACAGCAGAGAAGAGGATTTGTAGGAGTGATTCTAGACTTGTGTCTTTCACCCAAACACCTGAAACACCCCCACAAATCTCTATTTTTATAGACTCACTCGTTTGAATCTAATCCCATGTGGCTCTGCAGCCTGTCAGGATCCACCCACAGCGCCCCATCCCCAAGGAGCAGGGTCCTGGCTCTGCCCCAGAGGAGGCACTGAGGTCTCAAGGGCCAAGCCAAGCAGAAACACACACAAATCCACAGAGACCTTCATCTGCACCATTTCTCCTGCCATCCACACACAGCCCACACGAGATGATCTTCAAGGTCCTTCCAACCCAAACCACTCCACGATTCTCAGATCCCAGTGCCTACTCTCACACCTTACGCTTTGCTTAACTCCCCACAGTTGTTGTTCTGGCAGGAGCTGTACCCTTTACACTGTGATAAACTCACACAGCTCACCATTCAGAGGCATCTCCTCTCTGCTGGTGCTGCGAGCAAGGAGAAATGGAGGGGCTCTATTTCCAGAAATGGAGGGACTCTATTTCCAGAAATGGAGGGACTCTATTTCCAGAAGTGGAGGGGCTCTATTTCCAGAAATGGAGGGGCTCTATTTCCAGAAATGGAGGGGCTCTATTTCCAGAAATGGAGGGGCTCTATTTCCAGAAATGGAGGGACTCTATTTTGGGCTCTCTGTCAAGAGGGAACCCTCCTCCCCATCCTGCCCCTGTCCGTGTCCCTTTGGCACTGGGGAGATTTGTTGCAGGATAATTCTCAGCAACCATCTCCCCCCAACAAAGCTGCCCCCTTTGGATGTGGGCAGATGATATAGAAAATGGGTGGTTCAGGCCGATTTCATGAGGCCTAATAAATCTTCAGTAAATTAAAACTCATCCCCCTTTCCTCCCCTCTCTGGGCCTTTGTCTTGCTAATACACATTAAGCCCTGCCTGGCTACACACTTTGAGGCATTTCGGAGGTGAGGTCTGTACAAAGCTGCAGATGTGGGAGCTTTAAAGGACCTTTGGCCTCGGTGTTACCCATTAACATCAGCCATGCCAACACAAGAATCTCACCATGGTTCTCTCCCCTCAAAAGGGCTCCCAAGTAACAACCTCGCCTTTTGAGGGGGGGACAGAAATAAAAGAACAGAAGGAATGAGCAAGAAAGAATGAGAGAGGGACCTTCCAAAAGAGGTGTTCCCTGTAAGGCTAATTTTGTCCCTAAATCATTGTCTGGAGCTGGTTGCTATTTAGAAATTGCTTAAGGAATTGGTGCACCTCTTTCAAGGCGGGCGATGCTGACACTCACACACACTCACTGATATTTGATTCATTTCTCTCATCTCCACTGACCGTTTCCACTCTGACCTTCCTACTTTCAGACCTTGAAATAAAGAGCACTAATGCAGTCCCATATTCAAAGAGACACTTTTGTCCCATATTCAGGTTTTTATTCCTGTTCAGGTTTTCTCTGTGCTTTCCACCCCTCTTTAGAAATCAAAATCAAGCTGCCCCCAGAGCTGGACACAGAGTGACAGGCCAGAAATGTCTCTGTGAATGTAATGGCCCTTCTGGAGTCTCCTTTGCCCTGTGTCTTCCCTTGTCCTTTCCCTTGGAGCAGGCTGGTGCCCCGTGAATTGCATGCCCTACCCAAGGGAGAGCGCTGCCAGAAATGCATGCAATTAATGAGCCTGCCCTTTCCAGTGGGCAGGAATTTGAATAAAAGCTTCGAGGATGTGAACAATCCCCTTCTCTGTTCGGTGCCGTCACCGAGGTGCACTCAGGTGTGATTTAAACAAGAAGTAACAGCTCCTCTCCCCGGGTTCCTCAGCAGAGGCTTTGCCTTCCATCCCTTCGAGCACTTTGGCTAAAATGTAAAGAGAAACTTTGTGGCCCTATGTGGGTGCTTTAGAAGTTGTGAGGTGTGATGAATGAGCTCTAAAAAACACAGATCAAGAGGAAGATAGCAGGGATGAAAGGACAGGCAGTTAGATCAGACCAGACATCCTGGGATGAAAGGAAAGGTGAATGGGTAGCTAGATTAGACAGTTACCTAAGTGGAAGGCAGGAAATCCAAACTTGTAGGTGTTTATCCTAAACTCCAGATCTGCACCTGTAAAGGCTGCTCCCTCACTTCATTTTCATTCAGCCCTTTCATAAACAAATTTCTCTGCTTAATCAGGAGGTGCTCCTGGCACAGGAGCCACGAGCATCAAAGAGCAATGAAACAAACTGACCAACCAACCTCAGTTACAGACTTTTTTTATTTTAATCTCAAAGGAGATCTTAGATCTCCACTCCTTTTACATTTTGGAGCAAAGGCACGGCTCAGTTCTCATTCTATCAGGCTGGCTTTGTCCATCCCAGCGAGGAGGGATGGTGCACTTTGAACAAGTGGCTGGGAGGATTAGGATGGGTTTATCTCTGGAGCGTGGAGCTTGTTAACTCTGGCCTGTGGCTGGAGGCAGAGCTGGGAGCCCTTCCTGGATAAGCACCATCTCCTCTCACTCAGCCACGGGAGTGTCAAACCTGGCAGTGTCACCCTGGGTAAAGCAGCCAAATCCAAGCCCAGCAACACCCAAACCACTTCAGGTGTTTGTCTGGCGCTGCTCATCCACCCCAAAAGCACAACGAGACTTATCACGTTTCTCTGCTCTCCTGGGACACTGTTTTACAGCAAAGCACTTGTCCCCTGGGGATCACAGGGCTGTTTCCATATCCATTTCTGTGTTTCCCATCAGCTGCCAGCCCTCACCTGGGCAGTCCTCAGCAGTTCGGGCTGGGAAGAACTCAGGGCTCAGGAATCAGGTGAGGGGCCCACCTGGGCATCTGCTGATCCCTTTACAGGACAGACCTTCAGGGCAGCAGAGACTGGATCAGCAGTGATGTACAATCCACTCACTCGAGGGAATTTCACACCAACAGCTTCCATTGTTTCGTGGTTTCTGGTGCTCCTGACAGTGCTGGGTTAACTGTTGGACTCCACGCTCTTAGAAATCTTTTCTAACCACAATGATCCTGTGATTCTCGGGTAAATTTGCATTACTTTCAATGTTAAACCTTGAATAAAAGATAAAGTTTTGTTTCCTCCTATGTGAGGGACACAGGAAAATTAGCAGAACAGCAAGTTTTTTTACATGAAGACCTTAGTAAAAGTATTTTTCAATAGGTAGCTGAAGCATAACAAAAAATGTAATATGTTCCATTTTTTGCCAGTAATTGGGTTGTGTGTCATCCCCCTACGGCTCCATCTACACATCAAAGATTCCTGCATTTATTTCTATGACATCGATTAGTTTTATTCCAAAATCACTACAAAGCCCAAAGTTGCTCAATACAGCTGTTAAGGCATAATAAAAAATCATAATGAGAAGCAAAGCTGCTTTCCTCTGAAGCTTAATCATTTTAGCCTTGATCAATTAAGGCTTCTGCACAGTGAAAGAAAAGATCCTCCTAAAGTCTAAACACCTCCTGGAGATTCCTCTGCTTGTCACCAGAAAAGGGGTGAAAACCAATTAGATTTTCTTCATACTTCAGTTATGTGCCAGGTTTGGTACAGAAAATCACCTTTAGGCTGTCTGGAATCAGTTACTGCCCTGACAGTGAGCAAACTCTTCTCAGAATTTGGCTCCTCATCTTTGACCTGAAGAGGAAAAATAGTCTTGTTGCCAGTCAATGGTGGTTTTCACTCCATTAAACCAAACCAGGAAAGGATGATCCAGGTTACATTTTAAGGACATACATAAAACCTCTGTGAGTAAAAAAACCAAAAGAGGGAAAAGATGTGTTTCACTGTAAATATTGTAAATCTTGAAGTGTCTGCAGAGCAGTGCCTCCTCTATGAAGGAGATGCTGGATTCACTCTGAAAACAGGTGAACTCCATCCCCTCACATCCACCTGGCCTGTCCAGCAGAGATCCCCGGGACCCTCATCCTGCTGAAATCTGCCCTTGATCTGGAGCAGGACACGCTTCCTTGGCACACAAACCAAGCAGCCTTTGAACATCCTGGCAAAGCCCTTGGCTGCGGGACGTGCTCCAACCTGCTCCGCTCCAGGAGAAGCACAAAACTATTATTGACTTCAAAGGCACTGGGACTCAGCCCCAGGGGGGAAATTAGCTTCAACATTAATTGAATTAAAAGAGGGGGATTCCCTTCAAAGAACTGCCACTTCCTGGGCCATGGGATGAGATCTGTACTGAGCACAGTTATAACTAGGCCAAGACACTGGAAAGCAGGTGCTGGGTGCAGTGCCTGGACACCCCAAGGGGCAGTGGAGCAGAACAAGCACGTTTAAGAGCTCAGGGCACAGTTTGGTTTGCCTGGACCAGCCCTGCTGAAGGACAGAACTGGGCAGGGACCCCTGAAAACACCACAGCTCCTGCTGGGAGTGGAGGCAGGACCTCAGCTCCGGCAGGCAAAGGACACGTGTGCTCCTTTCTGAGCCTTCATCGTGGACAGAGAAGGGGAAAAGGGAAAATAAACGTCAATTGAGTACAACTGACACAAACAGCTGGCAAACCGCAGCCCCCAGGGCTGGAAATGCCACTGGACTCAAGGCTTGGAATGCCCCTTCATGAGGTGTCCAAGAGCCCCAAAAACCTGAGTTCTGCCTCGTCTGCATGCGCTTGCCAGCTCCAGGAATGTGTTGGGGCAGGCAGATTTTGGGTAGGCTACATTCTCTATTGAACCCTCCCCCTCCAGGATTACACAGTCCCTGATATCTCTGAGACATCTCTGCATGTTTGGATGTGATCTCCAGATCTTTGTCACTTTAATCCCCCATTCATACATACCAGTACCTGTGGGTTGGAACATCCTTTCCCAGCCCTGAAAAAGCAGCAAAATGGATTTACTTACACTTCACTTAAAACACACTTAAGAAAAATTGTTCAAATAAATAAACTGGAATAATTTCAACACCAAATGATCCCCCAGATTCTCAGCAGCCTCCGGCCTTGGGAAGGATGGAATTCCTGCAAGAAGAATTCTCTCAAAACTACCAGTAGCCTCCCCTTCTGACAAAAAAAAAAAAAAAAAAAAAAAAAAAAAAAAAAAAAAAAAGCATTTATGAGGAATAATCCCCCTGTATGAGAAGAGTTTTGCCATTTACTTCCTCCTGCAGCACATCAGGTGCCTACAGACACAGCCTGACCTGCTGAAAGCATGGCTCTCCTATCTCACTGAAACCTTCTCTATTTCCTCCCCTCCTGGAGAGAAAAAGGGTCAGAAACAGTGATTTGTGGCTCAGGGCAATGCTCAGAGCTGCCTTTCCCAGGAATTTCAGTAGTCCATGAGGTGAAGGTGTCAGCATCAGATAAAGAGGAATTCACCCAGCTAACATATCTGATCTCGGCTTAGGTTACCTGCTGAGCAAAGACCAGCAAGATGCCCCAGAGCAGCCAAACCTCGGGAAAAGGTGAAGTTTGATGTGGTGAAATGTGTTCTTTGTTAGGTCAGAAAGGGAAGTGGTAAAGGCTTCAGAGAGCTGGGCAAAGCCTCTCCAGACCACACACCAGCCTGCTCTGGTGGAGGAGAGGCAACCCCAGGGAGCAGCAAATGGGGCCACAGAATTCCAGACCCCTGTTTGTGATTTAATTTGTGATCTGCTTTAATTTGTGCAGAGGGTGGAGCCAAGACTTGATTCCCCAAAGAGGGGAAGGGAGTTTCATTCAGGCTCCCAGGAGGATTTGTTGTGTTTCACTGCTATGTCCTCCAGCCAAGGGCTGGCAGGGTCTGTCCTTGTCCCCACACACCTGTGGTGGCATCTGGGCCTATTCTCCTTCTGCCTTACACCTTGGATATTCACAGTACTGAGCAAATGTCCTTTAACTCTTGGGCAGCCACTGCAGAAGGCTCTTTTCAGCAGCAGGTGCCACACAGCTCTGCCACAAAGAGCAAGGTCCCTGCTGCCCCATCCATGAGGAATGCAAAGCAGACAGACTTCACCAGGCCAGGGGCCAGGAGACAGCAGCTCCCCCAGCTTTCTGTCAGAGCTTTTACAGCAGGCTTCTGCCAGCCTTCCCCTCACAGCAAAATGAAACAAGTGCTTTTCTGTGATGGAAAGAGTGTTGCACGTGAAGAGCCATCAGTCAAAAAGGATGTGCTGTAAGGATGGGCCAGATGCCCAGCCTGGAGAAGAAAAGAACAGTGCTGTGACCCCAGCAAAGGGCAGGACCCCTGAGCTCCAGCAGTGCCCTGTGCTGCCAGTGCTTCACCTCTGACACCCCACCGTGCCCTTTCCCCAGGCCCTTTCTGCTGCCAACCTCACAGCAGCTCCTGGGGAAAGGCCACGAGTCCATCTGAACCACCCCGGCCTGCAGACAGGGACCTAAAGCCAAGAGCAGCTCTGGACCTCTGTGGCTCTGGCTGGGTACCAGAGGTGAGTTTTGTGTGTGAAGGGAGCCCTGCACTCAGGGTCTGCATGGCTGCCCCTGCAAGGGGAGCCTGTGCTGTGACCCCCGAGTGTCCCTCAGAGCCAGGAGCTGCCCTGTCCTCACCTGCACGTGACCATTTCCACCTCCTCCACCTGCCCTGAGCCCTGCCGGGTCTCTGCAGGTTTGTGACACAGCAAGGCAGTGTTCTGGCCGTCTCCTCTGGGTTTCCCATCCTTGTGCCTCTCAGCCTCCTCTGGGTTTGGTGACCTCAGAGACTGTTCTACCCGACACGATTTCTGTGCTTTTCCAGGAGAACAGACCCAGGGAGAGGCAAAACTTCAGAAATACTCCATGACTGAAGAATGACTGAAACACAAGCTCTGTGTTATTTCCATCCTTCAGCTTTTAACCAACCAGCAGTACCAGAGCACCTCCAGGGGACAACCTCTCCCTTCCTCCTCCCTCCAGGCATCATAAAGAAAAAGCACCCAGGTGAATGAACCAGCACAAAAGCTCCCTGAGCCAACGTGAGAGAAAAAAATCAGGCCTTAAAATTGACACAGACAGGGACAACTTCTGTTCCTTTGCTGCTGTGCTCCTGTATCCCACTCATGTACATCCAGATGTGCAGTGTTCCAGCTCTCCCACAGCAGCAGCCCAGCTTCCTGCATGTCCAGCTGAGCTCAGACTGGCCCAGACTGTTCAGCCACTCCCAGGAGTATGACAAAAGTTCACCTTTTTCCAGGCATGGGATCATTTTGGAGCACACAGCCCACACTCCATCCCCTGCATCATTCCCAGGATGCTGAGAGATGAACAGTGAGAGAGGTGCCCATGGATCCACTGGCACTAATCCCCTGTCAGGATGGTCTTTAAACAGGAGAGGTTATAAATGTACAAGTAAAAAGGATCTCCAACCATCATCCAGGAGCTGGCTCCTTCCCTCTTTCTTGCCCCAGATCCTGCCCTCCCCTTTCCCAGCCATCCCCTGCACCGCTGAGCAGACCGCGGGCAGCAAACTTCCACTCCCCGCTCATGCGGAAAGGAATCGTGCTCGCCATCCAGGGTCGGCACGGCCCGGCTTCATCTCAGCTCTGCACATTGTTCTGCCTGGGCAACAGGGGGAGGAGGCAGAGATGGGGCATTGTTTGCAATTCAAATGGCTGGACCTCAGGAAAAACCAATAAATTTAAGTCACTAGAGAATTTCAACAAGCAGGGCCGCTTTCTCAAATAGGAAGCCTCCTCCCTGTCGGTGGGGGCTGTTGAGGAGCCACTAGACAAGAGAATAACGGAGCACTCATGGGGCTGAGGGCTTTTCACGCAATGAAGTCCAAACCAAACAAATTCCCCCTTTAGGAGACGCCTTTATCCAAACACTCTGAGCACACAGAGATCAGTGCCTCAGGCTCTCGTGTTTGCTAAGCCAGGCCTGTGTCCCTGTCCCCCTCCCTGCCCAGGGTGGATGTGGGCTGTGGGTGCAGGAGTTTTGGGAGTGCCCGCTGGGCACAGTGCAGTTTGGGAACCCCCATGCGTGATGCTGGTGAGGAGGGGATGTGAAAATTCACCGGCTGTAAATCCCCATTCATGCCCCAAGCGTGGTGCAGGAAAACATTTCACCAGGACTGGATTTACAGGTGAGGTGGCTTGTACCAGCTCAGTGTTTAATTTTCAGTTCAGCTTTGATTGCCCTTTCTTAGGAGGACTTAGGGATTCCCATAACTCATTCCAGCTGCACCCCACGATGCAAATCCTGTGCCTCCCCTCCCTCACAGGCGTTCCCTGGAGCTGGGGCAGGTCTCCATGGAGTGAGGAAGAGGAAGGCTCCTATTGCAGAAGGGAATCTGACACATCCTCTGGCATGTTATCTAGAGCTGCTCAAGAAGTCACTCATGTCCAGCCAGGAGTGCTCTTTGTCCCACACCATGGTTCACACAAGTGGGGCAGAGATAAAAGCTGTGAACCAAAAGACCTTTTGACACCACTCCAGAGCCTGATAAACCAGGCGAGCGTGGGAGTGGCTATCAATGGCCCAACCTGTGGCAGAGCATTGCTGGGACTATGGAGAAGGGAATAAGGAGGCTGTGGTCCTCCCTGTCCCACCATCCCGTTTTGGAGATCCCTAATTTGGTGCTGACTGTGAGAGCTGACGTGACCAGCCTGAGCCAGGAAAGGGCCCCAAAACCTCTTCATTTCCCCCAAGGCAGGCTCCATCCTAAACTAGTTGGAACTAAATATTGGGACTCCTCTTTTCCAACCCTGCCTCATTACTCTTTTTCTTCCTCCTTACTTACTACACAATTTCCTTCTCCCTCTATTGCTGCCTCTGAAGAAACTGAGCCAAGGCTGCAGGTTCTGCAACGTTGCTATGAGCAGCCAAAACATGCAACTGCTCCATCCTGCTGCAAGTGGAAGAATCCAAGGCCAGCTTGGACAGGGCCTGGAGCAACCCAGGCTAGTGGAAGGTGCCCCTGCCCGTGGCTGGGGGGCTGGAATGAGATGGTCTCTGGGGTCCCTTTCAACCCAAAGCATTCTGTGGAGTTCCCTGCTCCCTTTGAGCTTCATTTCCATCACACGTTGCTTACAGATGCCACATTTTCTCTCTTTAATTTCTCCTCTCCCCTCTTTTGTGCTAACATATTCTGTGGCATCTTCAAGGAAACAGGACCAGATGTGATCTACCAACAAGCACAGATACTTTTGGCCCTTCTTCAGCTCTCTTACGCTGACAGAACAATCCTCATCAGCAGGTGAGGGGCACTCAGCAAGCACAGAGAGCTCTGAGAGTGACCTACAGAGTGTGGTGGATAAAGCCACACAACACCCAGGTCGTTTTCACACCGGTGCTGCGGTGCCTCCCTCAATGTTTCCTGCCCTGGCAGTGCCTCGGGTCCCATTCAGATGCTCTTTTTTACCTGTTCCTCTGGTATCTCCATTCATGGCAGACTATGAAAAGCTGCCAGTGACTTTACAGTCAGTAGTAAAATAGATTTATAGGAGGAATTCGATCTATAGTCATGGAGATGTTTGGTATGCAGCAACCACTTAACACCAAATGCTTGATTCCCTAAGGGTTTATGTATAAAGACAAAAGTTTGTCTGAATTAACTACAGAAGAACATTTAAGGCAAAGATGGTAAACTGAAATCAACTCCTGAGCAGATGCTTTTGTCTGGAAGTTAAATCAATATTATGGCTATATGTTAATACAGCTTATTCCACATTGGAAAGAGTCAACCCTGAATAAAAAGCACTTTAGTGATCCTGAAAAAATCCATGAAATAGATCTATATTATATTAAATATATATGTTATATGAAATATAATACAGGTGTGTGTATATATATATATAAAACCTTTTCTTCCTACTAATATTTTTATGTGAGTGGGGCACTCTGAGCTGCAAAGAGAAAGGCTCTCTCTGAGACTTCCTTTAACACCAGGCAAGCTGGGCTTATCACCCACCAGCCATCTCCAGGGCTATTCTGCTTCTGTTTCCTTCATTTTGCTGTTCCTGGACCTTATTAATGTAGGTGTGAGGGGGTGGGGGACGACAACTCAGCCCCCATTGTTTATGTCTTGCTGGGAGGATGGGGGACTGAGAAAAATAAAAGCCAACAATAAAGCAAAGCGTTAGCCCAAAGAATACTTTTATTGCCACCAGGAGTAATTCAAACCTTTTGTGGTGGTTTGGAGACAAGCTTTATGGTGGCCAAGTCATACACTGCTGTTTGGATTTAAAAAACAGGCAGGATATTTTATGACCATTAATAAATGTTTGTAGCCTGCCTACAAACATGGAGAGGGACTCACACCTCTGGAGCTGATCACCTGCAGTGGTCAGAGAAGGGAACTCTACTCACAGCCTCCCTCCCCACAGGAATTGTTGCTGAAGGCATTAAGGAAAGAGCTGCTTTTACTCTTTTTACCCCTTCTCTGAAGGACCCATGCTTGCTGGCTCAGCACACAAGACACCAGGCTCAAGTGGGCCAGTTCAGGCCAGTTTAGAATCTTGCAGAGCTGCTCAGAATTACTCTGGCTCAAACCTGCCCTCGTCCTGAGACTCCAGATAGGACATGGAAATTACCTTGTCACCCAGCTAAGGCCCCTCACCAGATTGCTATAAAATGGGGGCACTGACTCCTAAAGAATTGCACTTATTCATAGATTTTAGGGCCTTTGTGATGCTTTAACTTGACCTGCTCACAGCCCAGGTCAGGGGACCACCCCACGTTGATTCCTGCCTCAAAAGCAAGAGCTGTGGCAAAGCAAGAGCAGAGAAAAACCTCCTGTCCTGAGTCAACAATCCACAGCAATGAGGAAAAAAATAATATGTCTAGAGAATATGTAATAAATGTTCATCTTTTAATGTAACTCCCAGCGTTGAGGCAGCAGTTCTTCAGAACTGCCACCTCTACCAAAACCAGGGTTCTTATTCCCCACTCTTCCCAGGGATTGCTCATACTTCTGCTGTGTTTGCATTGGTGAGGTTTGCACCATTCATGACCCAGAGCATGAACACCCCATCTGAATTTCC
This sequence comes from Pyrgilauda ruficollis, assembly GCF_017590135.1. Lineage (NCBI taxonomy): Eukaryota > Metazoa > Chordata > Aves > Passeriformes > Passeridae > Pyrgilauda > Pyrgilauda ruficollis. Next base: position 218,947 of record NW_024521651.1, on the reverse strand, counting down.
CAAATACAGGACACACACACTGGCTGGATGCCTCTGGTTTCTGTGTATCACCGCTCCAAAGAGAAAGATGTCAAAACCACTGGTAATTTTATATTTTTTGATTTAAGTACTGATGGAAATCACTGCCTTTCTGACACCACTAGCTATGAATTTACTCTGCTATACTTTTGCTCCCTTCATCAATTTCCCTGTGATTTTCAATTTCTAATTTATCCAGGCTGATAAATGCCTCCCACTCCTTCTCCTTCATATTTCACTCCCTGGGAATGGCCTGCACTCTTCATTCCCCCATCTCCAGCTTTCACCACGGCAAGCACATTGATTTTAATGGGATTTAATGCTCTCACAAAGCACTCCTGACTGCTCCACGCTCCTGCCTGATGTCTCCAGATGAGCAAACCCTTCTGTCCTTTTCCAGGTCATTGAAGGAAATATTGGCCAGCACCAGGCCTGCCAGCCCAGATCCCTTGGGACAGCAGCAGAGACACTCAGGGCTGGTGACAAACCTCCAGCCTGGTGTCTGTTGGTGCCTGATCAGTCAAATGCCATATGGAAAATCCCAGGGGGAAAGCCACCCTCTGATTTCAGCTCTGTGAAGGTGGGCTTGCCCTAAGACCCACACCCTGAGCAGCAGCAGCAGATGTTCCCCCAGCAAAAGAGGTGGAATCTGAGGAGCTGGCAGCTCTGTTCCCTGCCAGCAGGAAAGTGAAGGAGGAACACCTGAGCCAGAGGTGGCTGCACGAGGAGCTCCATCACACACAGCACAGCTCTGCCACCAGCCTGGGAACCTGCTTCCTGCTCTCAAAACCCTGGCAGGAGAGGAAGCCCCCAGCAGCCACACTTGCCCTGGTGCCTGGCACTGCTCCTCTGCTGGATGTCACCTGTCCCCCTCCCTGCTGGCTGTGCTGCCCAAGCCAGGGGAGCAGAGGGTAGGGTGGGAAAAAAGGATCATGGATTGCCTCCACCCCTAAGGAGCAGTGCCAGGTGAGCACCTGGCAGGGCAAAAAACCATTCCAAAGAGACTGGATGGGCTGCTTTCATCACTTCTCACTTCTTTACTTTCTGAGGGCTGCTGTCCATGTCCTAGCTGGATCTCAGGACAATGGCATCTTTCATCACTTCTCATTTCTTTACTTTCTGAGGGCTGCTGTCCATGTCCTAGCTGGATCTCAGGCCCGTGGCATCTCCCAGCCCCTCATTAGCCTATCAATTGTGTCACTTCCTCAAAGCTGCCAGTGTCTAAAGAACAGACACTGCTATTCCCAGCCCATCTCTATTGCCTACTTCCTATTTCTAAAACAAATAATAATGATTTTAACACTTGGTGCTTGTAATTCTCCCTATGACATGTTGGTGTTTCTAAGAAAATTCTGTTTCCCCCATCCTCTTTTCCAGACCCCTAACACAGGGTTAGGAACTAATCAATAGTGCCTCTTCTTCAACACTTAGTGCTTTGATTAATAACAGTGCTGTTGTTGTAGCTGTGCTGGTTTAAGGATGTCTTCATTAATTAACCTTGTCTCCTGATTAACTTTGTTCTTGACATCTTGATTTTGTGCTAAATTAATTCTCATTTATTTCCCCCTTCCACCCTCCCCTTTCATGGATTGTGCTCCTCACTTCTAATCAGGTTCCCCTTAGATGATCTCCCCCTCTAGAGAAGCAGAGGTCCCTGAGGCTGTGCAGCCACTCCATCCCCTCAGGGATGGATTTATCCTCCACAACACCCACTCCTCACTCCCCCGGGACCTACCCACTCCCATCTTCTTTCTCCTGGAGCACAGAGGACCCTCAGAACAGATCACATGGATCTCCCTGGGCTCAGGAATCTTCCCTCCAGCACAGACCAGGACCTTTTGTCTGTCTTCTCCTTCCACACTGCGCACCCTCCCTGCCTGAAAGCAGGGCCACCCCTCGATGCCACCACAGGGCCACCACCAACCCTGTCAGCTTGAGCTGGGCAGTGAAGCCAAAGCCCCCTCACATGGAGCCAAGAGCCACGAGCCAATATTCCTGACACAACCAGCTCCCAGCCACCTTCACAGAATCCCAGCCCGTGTCAGGTCCCTGGTGCCACCTCCCTGCTCCAGCTCAGGGCTCAGGGTTGTGTGCAGATGGTCTGCCCCCAGACAAAATCAGCTAATCGATTGGGGTTTGCTGCTTGCAGGCTGAAGGAGTGGAAGTGTATCCCCTGGTCCTGCAATCGAGTGGAAATAGCCTGATGTAAACTTAATTCTTCTGTGTTGTGAATAGCAACACATCCTGGTTATTACAGTCACTGCCCCTCAGTTCACGATCCACCAAATGCAAGGTTGGTGAATTCCATTTTATGATGCAAATGTAGCCAACCAATACAGGGATTTTGTTTGATCAGAGGCTCTTTTTCCTTTTTTTTTCCTGAGAAAAAAACCCCTTATTTTGCATGTCCAGCCCCTCAGATGGAATAGATCTGCAAAACTCCACCCACACAAGTGGGCTTTTGCTCATTTACACTAGGTGAAAGACTAACTAAAATAAAAAAGGGAGATATAAACTCCCTGTGCAGTCAGAGCAGGACACTTTGCCCAAGTCAAATGGCAAAACAAGAACTGGGCATAAACCCAGTGGGAACACAGCAAGAAATTTGGGGTTTGTGTATGTACATGGTTGGGAATGAGACAGAAAAGTCTATACATTTTTAACCACAAAAGATTTCACTGGACAACATGGTCTAGCAGGAGCTTTAAAGGGGAAAAGCAGTTCACAGACTCTTCTGAATGCATCTCCAGTAGCCGGGTTGTTAAGACATTCAGGGCTGTTAATGTGCACTGTCAGCCCATTGTAACCAAACCTTTAATCCTGGGCCTGTCAGACTTGAAGGAAAACTAAGGGCTGACAGTGCTGCAGCAAATGGATTTCCCTTCTCTGCTCTCATCGCCTCCCCCCTCCTTCCATTTAAAGTTAGAATAACACTGAGTCTATTCCTTTCAGGGCTTGCAAAGCAACTCGGAAAAAAAGGGGGGGGGGAAGTGGAGGGATGGAGGGATTTGTCCCAGCCTACAGGGACAATCCTCCGTCTCCAAATCCCAAACTGGGAGCTCTTAGCACAGCCTGATCAGACCCAGGTGTCCGAGACCCTTCCTTCCTTGGCCTGGGTTATGAAGTTTTCACATGGATCTGGTGGGTGTTCTCTAAAGCTGGGGTTCATCAGAGACCCCGAGGATTTCAGGCCAGTGCTTAGTAGAGGGTGGAGAGAAACAGGTAACAGGTTCTCCAGGTGTGGCCCCTCGGTGAGCACAGGACCTCTCTGGGCAGGAGGTCTGGAAGGGAGGAGTGCCTGCATCTCCCCTCCTGCTCTCCTGCCCTGCAGGTGAAGCAGCCAAGGCCTCTGGAAGGAGAGAGCATTTCTGCATGTCTCCAGGTCTGCTGGCATCTCTGGAGAGACCCAGTGTTTCTGGGTCAGGGAAGGACTGGTTCCTGCCCTCCCTCACCCTCGGAGATGCCACAAAGAGCAGAGGGCAGCAAGTCTGTGCCCTTAGGGCAGCCTGGGGCTCCTGCTGGTACCTGCCCTGCAGGTGAGCCTGGGACTCAGCACTGCCTGGGAATGGATCCAGGGGGGTGAGACGTAACACTGAGAATATTATTAAATGGAAATGAGCAAAAGCAGCAAAATCAATTTCAGAAGATAGTTCACGTTCCAAGGGGAAGAAACACTTCCAGAATCGGGTTAAGCAAAGCCCTACTGAGCCACTTATTGATTTCTTAATGAACCTGGGGGGAGAAAAAGAAAAGAAAATAGGACAGGGGGAAAAAAAAGAGATAAAAGACCAGATTCCAGACAGAAATAGTCATGCAGTTTCCTTGTGGATGTAAAGAACAAGTCAGGAGGGCTCCGGAGAGCGGCGCAGCATCAGAACCGTGTTTGTCTGCACAGCAGTGTGGCAGCAGAGAGGGGCTCACGGTCTGGGGAGGGCACAGGGGTGGAAAAGGCCCAGAAGAAGGAGAAAGCTTCACAGGGCAGCACCTTGGGAAGCTGCTGCCAAGTGCCCATGCTGCTGCTGCAGGAGCCCAGGATGTGCACATCCCCTGCCCGGTTCCCCAGGGGCTGGTTTGTGCGTGCAGGCACCAGCTCGGGGTGCAACCCTCCTCTGCAGGAGCAGAGCACCCCTGGAGACAGGAACCCCCTTGTCTTGGCTCAGGTGAGTTATTGCCTCTGCTGTGGCTGTGTGTAAGCCAGTTTCAGCTCCAGACAAGCCTCTGCTCTGCACGGGGACATTGTCACACGCACAAAAGCCTTCGCACGGAGCTGAGCCCAGCCAGAGCCCGTGGCAGGCGCAGGGATGGTCCCACCTGCCCCCTCCAGCAGCGTGGCAGGGCACAGGCCAAGCCCAGGGGAAGGTGTGCCACAGTGCAGAGCAGCTCCTTACCTCACCTGAGCCCTGCCCCTGCCAGCAGAGATCGCTGACAGCCCTGCTGGGAGGCAGGCACAGCCTTTACACACTGCTTAGGGACAGTGTGATGCTCGGGTGCTGCTGCTGCAGAGGGGACAGAGGCTGAAAAGGGACTGCCCTGACCCCGCTGACCAGGGCAAGTCAGGCACAGGGAATAAAAGGGCTTTATACATGCAGAGGGAAAGCAAAATATGAGGCAGCCCCACCACACATTTAACTAAATCCACATGAGGCACTGCAACTGTGCAGCTTTTCCAGGAAAAATAGGGGAAAAAAGAGAAATCTGGCTCCACTGTAAATAGCTGAGGTGGTAAAACATCTCTAGGTTAAGTGAAAGATCAGAGGGGATCAAACAGTGAGACTGGATCCCACCAGAGCTAGGAGAGGGGCTGAGACCCTGGTGCCAGGAGTCAGGAATCTTCTCCCACAGGGCCATTATCCAGCAGGCACAGAGGCTGACATGAATGGTACAGTCAAATAGAGTCAGAGGGGAAACAGCAGGGCCCTGACTGGCAGACCAACGCCTCAACAGCACGGAATAACCTGGCATTCTGCTAAAGCTGCATGATGCTGCCTCTGAGATAGCCCAAGTCTGGGATAAGAAAAGAGAGGAGTGGGGGGTACATCTCCAACTCCAGGGGGAAAACTGCAATTTTTCAGTGGCCAGGCATTTTTCCAACCAAAACTAACACTTTGGAAAGGAAGCTCAATAGAAATGCACCTTCCATCACATCTAAGAGCTTGCCCCCACAGCAGCTCCTTCCCCAAGGGCCTGCTGGACCTGGAATGAAGCAGTGCCACCTTTGCTGTTCCCCATATGGAATCACAGCAAGTCAGCTCCAGTTTCTCTGTGTGCCTGCAAAGCGCTGGCTGTAAGGAAATGGCTGAGGGTGTTTGTCCTGTCCAGCTGTCCGTCCCTGACACAGCCAGCAGCCTTCTCCAGAGAGGAGCTGAGGCCATGGCTAACACTCACAAACCAGGAGCAGGTCCCCAGTGCTCCCTGCCTCCAAAACCCGGCAGAACTGGGCATGGGGGAAGGGGAGAGAGCATCTGTTTCCTTATTAAAGAGTGTTCTTTCTCTTTCCCTAATCTATGGAAAAATATGGAGGCAAAGGAGAGCAGAGAGGAGCCTTTCCTCGCAGCAGGGATGCTGCCTGCTGCCCCGCTGGGATGCTGCGGGCTCGGAGCTTCTCAGGGGGCTTGCACAGGGGGACTCAGACCAGCTGCAGGAGAGGCACTGAGACCCAGAGGAGCATCTCAAGGTTTAAAATGCAAATTCCTCCACTTTATTTGAGGTGGAGGGGTCAAGGTCTGCCCATTCCTTCCTCTGGCCCGCTCCCCCCAGCACTCCTTCCCCCTTCCCGGGCGAGTTCTGTTTGGGAAGGGACTGTGGATGCGACAAGGTCTTTGTGCTGGCCATTCAGCTGCGTGAAAGGGCCGAGCAGTCCCAGCGGAGGGAACAAACTTTTGGGGGTCAGCGCGGTCAGCCCCGAATAAATGTGCGGCATTGTTTGCATTAAGGACACGATCGCAGCGGGGTGCCCGCAGCCACCGCATACAACACCAGGACTATTGATGCAACACTGCAACACGGGGCTCTCCTCTCCCAGGGAAAGAGGAACCGCCGCTGCAAACGTGCCTGCCCCTTCCTAGCAGTGAGACCTGCTGCAGGGGGCAAATAAAACTCCTGGTTTAAAATGTGCATCGTAAATAAGGATGGGTGGCAAGTGAGCAGGGCAAAAAATAATCCTAGTTAGAGAGCAGCGGCAGCACAGCAAAGTGCCTTTTTGTTGTTGCTTCTCTCCAAGAGATGCACAGTTCAGGTCATTAAAGGCCTAGGATAGAAACAGTTTCTCTTCACGCTGTTTGAAAACAGGCTTTGTTTCCACGGAAGTGGCCCAGTCCTTTCTTGGGTTGCCTCCACCGCTGAAGTGACCCTCGGCCACGGGGTGGGAGCTGCTGGGGCAAGGGGAGCCCTGTGCCCCCAACAAACCCATGTGAAATCCATCTGGAAAAGCAGCACAAAGGGGCTGGGAGAGGCTCCAGAGCTGCTGGGAGGGCTGCACTGCAAGGGCCCCCAAGGGCAGAGGGAAGCACATCCTCCCAAATGCTCCACAACCAAACCCTCATGAAGGGACTTCAGAGATGCCCCTGGCTGTTAAACAGTCACCCTCTCCATCTTCTTCAGTGTTTTCTACAGAGGAGCATGTGTTCCCCTAGAAAATGCCTTTCCTCCCCACTGACCTCACTCCCTTGCTCACACAGGAAGGGGGAGTTCGGTTGGGTTGTTCATGCAGATATTGCAAACCAGGGTTTCATTCAATTGAAGGATTAACCCAGAGGAAGAGAACTGTGGGACAATCTCCAGCAAACATGGGTTAATCATGGCCAGCCCACCACACTGCATGTGGTCTGGGAAAATCAGACACCTAGAGATCCCAAAAAGAAGCAGGATAGTTTAACATATCCGTGTGAACTCCAGTGTCCATCACAAATGGCAGCTTCAGCCCAGCCTCGCTGGCGAAATAAAGGGAAAAGAAAAATGAGACTGTGAGAGTGGTGAGGTTCTGTCACAGGCTGGACAAGGACATGGAGAGATGGGACAAGGGATAATGGCCTGGAGATGAAGGGGGGTACATTTAGATTGGATATTGGGAAGGAATTGTTCCCTGTGAGGGTGGGCAGGCCCTGGCACAGGTACCCAGAGCAGCTGTGGCTGCCCCTGGATCCCTGACAGTGCCCAAGGCCAGGCTGGACACTGGGGCTGGAGCACCTGGGACAGTGGAAGTGTCCCTGCCATGGCATGGGGGGGTGGAGTGGGATTAACTTTAAGGTCTCTTCCAACACAAAGGATTCCATGGTTCTCTGATAAGAATAAAGAAAAGGTTTTAATCCTGCAAGGAGACCAGCAGAGCACTGAGAGCCCAGCTGTTCGGGCACATAGAGTTTGATGCTGAATCTTCCAGGACTAAAGTGACCAGTAGACATCTACAGCTTCCTGGTGGGGTCCTGACTAGAGCTGAGGACTCTGTCCCTGTAAACCTGACCTCCAAACAAATGTAACTATACCTTAAAAACACAAGCAGCACCATTGGGTGAAAATCTGAAATTGAGAACGGCTGGAAACACCCATTTCCACAGAGAGCCGCCGAGAATCTCTGCTCGTGGGGCTGGCCCGGCTCTCTTGGAAGTCCCCAAGGCGGGACACCTTGACTTCCACCCCATTGTGCTGGACGCGCCTTCCCCTTCTGTGTGCACCCCACTGCCTTTTGTGCCCAAGTGACACAGACTGATGAGGATTATTTCCACGGCTTCCTCAGGGACAGGGGGGTTCCCTGCTGCCCTTGTTCAGGGACAATAGACCCATTAAGCGTCCTCGCAAGGCGAGGGGAGCGGGGCATACCTGGCCCCCAATGTGGGAATGGCCACTGTCCCTGACAGCCATTAGCATCTGAATGAGAGTGATGCCTGCAGAACAACAGGCAATTATCCCGCTGAAAAGCTTTTAAGTGGCATTAATTGCTGGCCACAGACTCAGGGCTCTCTCAGAGTAAACCGTGTTGACAAACAGGATAAAGTATATTGGATTTCCTGCAGGGGAAAAATTTGTAGGATTGTGCCTCGCTGAGGGCAGGCTCCACTTTGATCCTGCGCTGTCACACGGCAGCCCCATCCCTCCGAGGGCAGCGCATCCTCCCGGGGCTGGCCGGGGAGCCGGGGCTCGGCTCTGCCGGCTGCGCAGCGCGTCTGAGAGTAAACCGTGCTGACAAACAGGATAAAGTACATCGGATATACACGGCAGCCCCATCCCTCCGAGGGCAGCGCATCCTCCCGGGGCTGGCCGGGGAGCCGGGGCTCGGCTCTGCCGGCTGCGCAGCGCGTCTGGCTCGGAGCAGCTCGCCGGGAGCGGGGAACACCTGCCCTGCCTCCCGCGGGACGGGATTGGCAGCCCCGCTGCCCCAGGTGTCTCCCGAGGCCCAGGTGTGCCTTTTTGTGCTCTTGCTCAGAGATGCAAAGCGGTGGCACAGCCCTGAAACACAATCTCCTGTCAGTAACAGGCAGCGGCTTTTTGTCCCACTGCTCTTTGATCGGGATAAATATCCCTGCACGGCCCGGGAATGGGGAAGATGTGGGAACCTTCTACAGCTGAGAGAGGAACAGTATTTTGTTACTGCATGTCAATCTTTAAAAATCAACAATGCTGCTAATAAATAAATGCTGTCCTGTCCATTAGGTACTTGCACGAAGGTCAGAGCTAACACCTAAGGGATTCCCTGGAAAATCACACTCAAATGTTCTTTAACTTGTAAGAAATGAAATTATTTCAAAGCTGATTTTGCCCACGTGCAAGGTACTACAGCTTCTTCCTGCAAACTGCAAGACAATAACCTTAAAAAAGTACTGCAGCACCATTCTTTCCCCAGGAGCATCATCTCCTCTTCGCCACCAAGTGTCCCACCATGTGTCACACCAACACCTGGATTGTTCTGACAGGGAAGAATTTTTTCCTGATATCCAATCTAACCCTTCCCTCTGACCATTTGAAGCCATCCCCAACCTGTCCTGGCACTCCATACCCCTGTGAATTGTCCCTCTCCATTTTCTTCTGGAACTGGAAGGCTCCAGTCAGGTACCCCAAAGCCTCCTCCTTTCCCAGCTTTCCCAATCCAGTGCACTCAGGAATCCCCTTGGGTCTTCAATTATGAACAATCCTTCTTACTAGAAAAAGAAGAGAGAAATAAAATGCCCTCTCTGAAGCATTAATTTATACTCATTTCTAATTCTGAAAGCTTTTGACAATTGAACCATTACTCATTCACTTCATCCAAGTGCAGATGAGACTTTGCCTGATACCCCTTTGCATCACAAACCTGAACACGCTCCCCCTGCAGCAGGGCTCGAGCACTTCTAGAGGATTTCCAGTAAATATGGGTCATTTCATGGCTCAGAGTGAAAACCATGGGAAAAACTCTGGGTTTTGCTAATTTAGACCTCCGGCTCAGCACACACATGTGGGTGGCCTTTTGAAGTTTGAGCAGCAGATCTTCTGCTGGAGCAGAATGGCTTCGTTCCCCGCAGTCAGTGGCGCAAGGCCAGCCTGCACCATCTGAGGACAAGCCCTCTCACATTTATCCCAGCACAAAACTCCGACAGGAACTCAAGAATCGTTAAGGCATCTGTGGAGAAAGCTTTGAAAAAGCCTGTATAAAGTCCAGTCAACTGAGACTGCAGAGCTTTGCCTCCAGTGTGTGGTGTAGAATAGACTGCACAGTCAGAAAGCCAAAATATTAATGCAACCCCCCACAACATGTCTGTCCAAGAGAGACAGTGCTAAAAAAACCCAGCGTGGGCCCCAGCAAACAAAAGACGGACCTCATGTGCTGCTAATAATGCCCAATCATCAGGGCTAGGCTAATTTCCTCTCACAGTGCCAGATTCAGACCACAAATAATTAACTTAAGTGCAGAAAAGATGCACTCTTTGTGTTGGTTTGGTTGTTGCTGTTGTTGTTTCAATAAAAGGAAAGAATCCAGCTCCACAGAGTTGGACTCTAGTGGAGATCAGGGCTAGTCTCATTTGTTGCTGCTGAATATTTGGTCCTCGGTATGTGCTGATATTGGCAGGATGATGACAGGTAAGAAATGCCACGTGTTACATTATGGAAAAGCAAACAACTGAAGGGAAACCTGGGAAATAGAAATGCTGTTGGAGGAAGAAGCATTAAACAGGTCTCTGTGAAGCAGCATTTCATGAACCACCTGGTGCACACTGATTCTGGAGAATCAGTACCAAGACCTTGTCCCACACCTGATCATTTCTCCACTGAGCTGTTGAGTCATAATTCAAGCCTGTTTGAGTTTGGCACCTGAAATAGCTCAATAAAGTTTCACTGCTTCCCACTGCTGCCCCAAGAGCTCGTGTCCCAGCTGCTGTGTGCATGATGAAGTGACCAGAACACCTCCATGAGGACCAGCCCCTCTGGTCCTTGCCCTGCTGGGAAAGGTGAGGGAGCAGCACCTGGACAAAGCCTGGAAGGACAAATCCTGACAGGAGCAGAGCTGCTCTTGCCAGAGGATGCACAGGCACACAGCTCCATACATAGGTGTGTCTGCAGAGCACAGGGCCTTGCAAACCCCACATTTTACACCTCTAGGTAGGCCACACGAATACCCCTTGGGATGGAGGGATGTTGGTTTGGAATGCCTGCCTAGGAACTCCCCAGGACCCCTTCCCATGCTCAGCTCCTGCCCAAGGAGGGCCTGAGGATCTGCCCCTGTCCATGCCATGAACCCCCTGCCCACGGCTGTGATTCACAAGCAGAAGGACTCCAGGGAGTGGGGGCACCCCCAGGTGCACAGACCCAGCTTCTAGAGCTGGAGGATTGAAGCCAGAGCTGGATCAGGCTGTGCAGGGTGGGCACACACCCACTGGAAGGTTCCTGCTGGGCACCAGCAGCTGGCACTTGCTGCTCTAACACCCCTTTGGCAAGCCCCTGGGTGCTGACCCTTTCAGAAGGGCTTTGGTGTAAACCATGGGAGCATTGGCTCTGCCTCCAGGTAGGTGAATTCTCAGTCTCCTGGGGAAGATGGCACAGGAGCACGTGCAGAGCCCTCAGCCTGGGGGAGCAGACCCTTTGGTGGGGTTCAGCACACAAACCTCACAGCTGCCAAACCTCCCTGATCCTGCCAGCTGCTCTTGTTTAACGGGGCAACGGGGACTTGCAAGCGGCAGGAAGAGCAAGGGGGAAGTAGTGAAGTTGGAATTAATTTGCCACTCCATATTTAACTGACCTCAAAACTATTAAACAAATCTAATAGGAAATATCCCCCAGATTCCAAATACCTCAGTGCTGCCTGCTGGGGGGCAGCCCCTGCACTGGGCTTCAGCCACCCAGCAGACTGCTGCAGGGGAAGGGGGGCTTCCCTCCTCCCCATGCCAAAAGCCTGGTTTAATTCCTGGCTCTTAGCCTAGGCCTGCAGTGGATGAAGGGAGCACAGAGAGTATCCAGCATCCCGGGCTCAGGTGCTGGAGGTAGATGAGGGATCCTGAGGCAGGTACATGGCTCTCCTGGCTCCTGCTGGAGGAAGCGCAGAGGATGTTCAGGAGTTAGGAGCAGGGACTGGCTGCTCAGGAGTCATCAGGGAGTTTTCCATCTCTCAAGCAGAAAAAAAATCCCAACTCCTCGCACATTAGTTGCAATTATTCCCCTCTCTGCATTTAGAATAAGGAGGGACTTGGGAGATTTAAGGCTGCAGACAGAGTGGAACTGGATTTTACTGCCAAAAATTCACAGAGTCAGCAGCTATAATATGGAGAGAAGCTAGGGGCAGAAAGCTGGCATAAAAGCAAACAAAAAGCAGCTTTTTCTAGCAAACAGGTGAATCCAGGCCAACCTCCCCATCATGGCTTAAAACCCTTGGTGACAGCACATTCCTGACTGTGGTAGGCTGTCAGCTCCTGGCCCGGGTCTGTGCTGGGCTGCCGGGGGCACAGAGTGGCACTGGGGCTGTCCGCGGGGTGAAGCGAGCCGGGAGGCAGCAGGCACGACCCAGAGCGACCCGGGCCGGTGTCGGAGCGGAGGATCGCGGTGTGACAGGGCTGAGGATGGCAGTGTGACAGGGACAGGGCTGAGGATCGCGGTGTGACAGAGCAAGGCTCAGGATCGCGGTGTGACAGAGCAGGGCTGCGGATCGCGGTGTGATAGAGCTGGGGATCGCGGTGTGAGGGGACAGGGCTGAGGATCGCGGTGTGAGGGGACAGGGCTGAGGATCGCGGTGTGAGGGGACAGGGCTGAGGATCGCGGTGTGACAGAGCAAGGCTCAGGATCGCGGTGTGACAGAGCAGGGCTGGGGATCGCGGTGTGACAGAGCAGGGCTGGGGATCGCGGTGTGACAGAGCAGGGCTGGGGATCGCGGTGTGGCGGGACAGGGCTGCGGGCCGGGCTGGCCGCGCTCCGAGTGCCCTCTGCCGGCCCCGGAGCCCCTCCAGCCCCGGGACCCTCCGGGCTGTGCAGCCTCGGCTCCCGGCTCGGGACCCTCCGGGCTGTGCAGCCTCGGCTCCCGGCTCTGCAGCCTCTCCTCCGGGCTGTGCAGCCTATCCTGCCGGCTCTGCAGCCTCCCCTCCCGGCTGAGGGCCGCTCCCCTCCCGGCTCAGGCCGCTCGCAGAACCCACGGCTGGGCTGGAGCGCACCTGGAAGCGCCGCCCCGCTCAGGTATCGGGGATGTGTCCGTTCGCCCTTGGAATTCCCCGGTGAGGAACCCCTCTCCTCCCGGCTCTGCAGCCTCCCTTCCCGGCTCTGCAGCCTCTCCTCCCGGCTCTGCAGCCTCCCTTCCCGGCTCTGCAGCCTCTCCTCCCGGCTCTGCAGCCTCCCTTCCCGGCTCTGCAGCCTCTCCTCCCGGCTCTGCAGCCTCCCTTCCCGGCTCTGCAGCCTCTCCTCCCGGCTCTGCAGCCTCTCCTGCCGGCTCTGCGGCCTCCCTTCCCGCTCAGGCCGCTCGCAGAACCCACGGCTGGGCTGGAGCGCACCTGGAAGCGCCGCCCCGCTCTGGTATCCGGGATGTGTCCGTTCGCCCTTGGATTTCTCCGGTGAGGAACTCCACACCCTCTCTGGACAATCTGCCCAGGGAAGAAGTCCTTCCTCCTGTGCAGGGGAAATTGCTGGGATCAGCCCCTGCCCGTGCTCTGGTGCTGTTGCCCGGCCCCATGAGCAGCGCCTGGGCTCTGACACCCTCCTCCCAGCAATTTCTCTGCATTGAGAAGATCCCCTCTCAGCCGTCTGCTGTCGAGGCCCAGCAGCCCCAGCTCCCCCAGCCTTTGCTGGGCACGGAGGTGCTCCAGGCCCTGCCCCAGCTCCGCAGCCCCTGCTGGCCCCAGGAGCCTCCTGTCCCGAGGAGCCGGGGCTGGACACTGCACTCCGGGCAGGGAAGGAGCACCAGGGCTAAAGGAGAAGGACAGGACACCTCCCTCCTGCCCTGCAGCCACAATCCCACTGCTCTGCTGGCCCTGGACACTCTGCTGGCCAGGGACAGCTCGCTGTCCCCCGGGAGCCCCAGTCCTTGTGTGCAGAGCTGCTCCTGCAGGTCACCCCCAGCCTGTGCTGCTGCCTGGGGCTGTTCCTCCCCAGGTGCAGGACCCTGCATTTGCCTCTGTTGGATTTCAAAATATTCCAATCTGCTCATCTCTGCAGCCTTTTGAGACCCTTCAGAATGTCTGCACAGCACCTGGAAGTTAGGTTTGCATGGCTTTTGGAGGCTTCTCCTTGCGGGCTTGGTCCAGCAGCACCACAGTGAGTGAGGGGCTGGACTGAACCCAGCAGCCAAACACCCTTGTACTGACTCTCCCTCCCTTCAAGTGTGTCATTTGACAGAAAGATGAATTTAAAACCAGGAAAAGAGGGCAAAACAGTAATGCTGAAATTCCAGAGAGAATTTCCTGCTTGAGAGCTGATCCCTACCATCAGTTCCCTGCTCTGTGGGAGGATGAACATGCTGTTCCCACCCGGGGGAGATCGCAGAGATGAGATGTCTTGATCAAGGTCACTCCTAAAGCACTGGGAAAACAACCCCAGAGCTTTGGCACACACAGCTTCCTGGGTCAGAAACCTTGCAAAGCCCACATTTGTTTTGTTCCCTAGAAACCCAGAGGGATCCTTTGCACTGAAGGACACTGCCACATGTATGTTTTGAGGAATATGTTTTAAACAAAAGCCTAAATACATTTGAGTTATTCAAACTAAAATTTCACTAATATCGTAGGGGTGTTTTGTCCATTCTTTTGTAGGTGCAAGAATTTATGAAAGCCTCTCCAGATATCCTAAAGAACTCCATGAAGAAGACTGTAGTTACAGGGGAAGTTTGAGCAAAGAGTGCAGTTATTCAGTCAACGTGTTGCAAACCTAATGTTCGTAATTCCCCTGTACCCAGTAAACAGGTCAGAGCAAAGATGTTTTTGCAAGAGATTCATCCACTCCCTCCCATCATCGGGAGGTTCTGGGCCTGAACCAGTGAGGTGAGCAGGCAGACTGCCTGCCTTCCGTGGCACGGGATCAGCTCCCAGCTCTGCAGGCAGCAGCCTGGCAGGGAGCCAGCCTTTCCCCCTGGACAGCAGAGATGCTGCCTCTGCTCTGAGCACGCAGGTTTGGGCAGGTTTCAGGGTGGGAAAGAAGCTTTAATGTTTCCTTCTTTTTTCTTTAACTGTTAAAAGACACAAGGCTGCCGTAGGTCTGTCCACACACAGCACTGGGAAACCAGAGGTGGCTGTTGTTTGAAGGTGACACCGATGCAGAAATGCCCCAGGAGGAAGGGGAACCTCAGTGCAGGAATCCTCATTTAACCTTTCTCAGCTGCCACATGTCAGCCCTTCCACAATCACCTCCAGGAATCCCAGACACTTCTGACATCACAAAGTGCACATCCTGTCTGCCTCCATGTCCCAGGACAGTGGGCATCCATGCTGTCACCCCAGGAGCTGGCATTCAGCAGGAGACACCCACAGCTGGTGGAAACCCTCCCCGTGCCTGAAGGGAGGAGGCTGTGTGAGTGCCCACAAGGCTGGGGCACAAATTGGATGGAGAAAGCCTCCGTTTCACCCTTTTCCTGCACACACCTCTGAAGAGTCACATCTCACCCCTCTCCTCTCCCAGGACAGAGCTGCAGCTGCTGTTCCAGGCCAGGGCCAAGAGGAATTCATGAGCTGAGGTCTGGTCAAGCCAGCTCCAAGGCTTTTCCCTTCAGGAGCTTGCAGGCAGAGGTGAAGGCTAAAGAGTGATGGCCATGAACCAGCACACATGAAATTCCACCTCAGCATGGAGAAGAACATCTTTCCATGGGGGGTAGGGAGGGCGTGGAGTCTCCCCCTCTGGAGACATTCCAGTCCCCCCTGGATGTGTTCCTGTGTCACCTGCCCTGGGTGACCCTGCCTGGGCAGGGGTTTGGACCGGGTGAGGTCCCTTCCAGTGCCAGTGACACACTGACAAGCTGGCTTTACACCACCAGTGCTCATATTTAGCATCAAGAAGACAAAATACATTTTATATTCACATCCCTTCTACCCAAGGGGTCACTCACCATCCTGCAGTGCTGGACCAGCTCTAGCATCTCTAAACAGAACCACCCCTGGGACAGGGCTTGGCACAAGCCCTTTTTTACCCAGCCAAAATTCTTTTGTTTTCTCACTTCTTAAGGTTAGTTTGTGGTTTGGTTTTGCCTTTCTTTAGTGTCACAGAAAAATAGAAAAAGAAAAAGAAAAAAAAAAAAAAGGAAAGAGTTTACTAGGGCTTCACATTCTGTGCCAGTGTCTCTGTCCTAATCCTCCAAGAGCCCTTGAGAGTTTGGTGTCAAGTGTTTTATCCAGAGCCACAGTCTTTACTTTCATGTCTGTTTTGCAGTTGATTAGCTCCATATATTCATATAAGGAACACAACAGAAACACACACACACTTCAAAAATTGCATGGCAGCACCACATTCAGTGTAGGCTGATTCCAGCTCAGGATTTGCAGGGAGCCAGGATGAAAGTCTAGTCCAAGGATGTGGTGGTACATTTTTCAGAGGAGAAATTCCTGAGCTCCCCAAGGGGAGAAAGACCCTTTGTGAATATAGGATTTTTTTTCTGAGCTCTTCTCTGAGGATAAACCTCTTCATCGAGCTATTGTCAGATAAGGAATAGCTGGAAGAGGTTTAGAAATGCTTTCCCAAAATCTGGGATTTAACCTATAGCATGATTTCTGTTAAACAATGCAAGAACTGCCATTCGAGGGAAGAAGACAAATCCATTTCCCTGCAATCATTTCCAGAATAATCCCCAGGAGCTGCCTGGGGACACAAAGCCAGGCAGGGCTGATGCAGCCCTGCCCCGGGGCACGGGCACCGAGCAGCAGCAGCGCCCAGTCAAGCTGCCTCTCCTTAATTTGCCCTTTCCTTTTTCCTCTTCTTTTCAGCTTTGCCCCCCACAAGAACCAGCAGCTGGGAGTTCCACACTTATAGCACAGGGAAGAAAAGTTGTTTCCTTGTGATTTCAACCTGCTGAGTGATGGTTTCCCCACGCTGAGCTGCAGGAGAAGCTTGGCTGCACGTTCAGCCTTGTCCCTTGCCACCTACAGCCCCAAAGCGCCTGTACTTCCTTCTCTCTGTCTTTTCATCTTTCCTAAATCCCCTTCCAGCCCCGGGAGCAGCAGGGCACGTGGGAGCTCTGCCAGGGCAGGCAGTGCTGAGAGCTGGGAGTGTTGGGGATCCCAGCCCCACCTCGCTGCTGCAGCCCCATCCCACACCTGGGCTCAGGCCCAGGGGGTGCAAAAAGTCCAAGAAAGCCTTGGAACATCTCTGTATTCTTGTGGGAGTTGGGAAAATGCAGAATAAACAATAAAAACAATTATTCCAGCTGGAAAATATTATTTCTCCTGGTTTGTTTTCTGCCTGAAAGCTGGTTGGAATTACATAAAGTATGGGTGATTGAGGAAAACAGCTTTTCAACAGGAAAATAACTTCTCTGCAAATGTTTTGAAGTTACTGTTATTGCTTAACACCTAAAATTAAACATTTTCTGTATTTTCTTTTAACTGAATTCTCCATTCCTCTGGTTTTCTGTATTAAAAGAGAAGACTCTCAAAAGAATAATTTGCATTTCCCTGGCTGGTTCAAATCCTTTATAGCAGAAAGAAAGAACCCAATGACTACACTGACCTGATGAGTGGGACATGGCTCCAGAGGCTGGAGTTTACTGGGAAAAAACACAATCTGGCCCAAGCCACTTGACCTGTCCAGCTCAGAAAACTCAAAGCTGATCTCGCTTCCACTCCACATTTCATGGTGTATTTTCTCCTGGTTTCAAAGAGAAGCAGGGCTTGTGCTGCTTCATAAAGGAAAACACTTTTGGGATCTCAAAAGGCTCTAAGCTTCTTAGGAAAAGAGGATTAAGGCATCTGCTGGGTGCAGTGAGTACCTGTGCTGGTTTGCTCTGTGGCAGCTGGCGCAGATTACAGACTGGGCTTGAGCCAGGCTGGGGCTTCAGGGCCCCCGGAGCCCCCTGTGCCCTGCTCCCCAGGCAGGAGCACCCGTGTCCCTGGCACGGGACCTCCTCCAGCCAGGGCCCCAGGATGGAGGTGCAGACACGACCCTTGGAGCATCTCCCCAGGAATCCTTTCACAGCTCAGCGCTCTGGATCTGCAGGGCAGGACCCCAAGGCCGATCCTGGGCCAGGAACCCACCCAGCCTGCCCTGCCCCAGGGCACCTGGCAGAGCCCAGCCCCAGCTGCTCTGTCCTGCCTGTGGCTCGCCAGCTCTGCCCGACTGACTGCAGTGGGGCTGCAAGGTCCAGCAATGCCCCACTCTCACCACGGGGCTCTGATCCATCACTCAGTGCTGTCCTGCAGGAGCAGACATGGGCTGGGGGCTTTCTAATGGCACAGGGAAGAGAGAGAAAAAGGATTTGTCCATCAAAGCTGGCCCCAGGCAGCATATTTGCTGCTGCTCTCCAGAGAGCCTGGCAGATACTGAAGGCACAAACAGTCAAACAGAACAAATAAAAAGATCTTCTGCTCTCTGGGAAGCACAAGGGCTTGGCAGACAAATATTTCATACCAGGCCCTCCCCTTCCTTTCTGCCTCCCCCTCTCTGCCCTGTGCTCAGCTCAGCACAGATGTGAAGGGCAAGAGAACACACTCCAGCTGTGGCATCCAGCCCCAGGCCCAGTGCCACCAGGAATGGGGTGCTGGGGCTCAAAAGCCAGCTGGGGAGCTGGTGGGGTGAGAAAATTTCCAAAAAGGCTTTGGGACAGCTTTGCACCTCTGCCTTCCAGACCTGCGTGTGTTGCAGAGGCTTTGCCTCCAGACCAGAGCGGTGCACTGCGTCTGCTCTGCCCCGATCCCTGCGGGAGCCTGGCAGGCAGCGCTGTGGAACCCGCCCTGCAGAGCCAAGCCCCCAGATATCTCTGTGCACGGGAGAGCAAACACGAGAAGCCTGAGCTATTTGGAACAGACCTGGGGGCAAAAGTCCCAAATAAAGAGAAAAATGCCAGTTTTTGACCAAAAAAAAAA
This sequence comes from Pyrgilauda ruficollis, assembly GCF_017590135.1. Taxonomy (NCBI): domain Eukaryota; kingdom Metazoa; phylum Chordata; class Aves; order Passeriformes; family Passeridae; genus Pyrgilauda; species Pyrgilauda ruficollis. The sequence goes on along the minus strand of NW_024521651.1, from coordinate 200,489 downwards.
AAAAAAAAAAAAAAAAAAAAAGATTCATGGAAGTGGTGCTTTCAGAGCAGCTTCATTCTGGGGACAGGGAAAATGAAATAACAGGCACTTGGTCACAGCTGGGAGGGTTGTGCTTCAGCGGAGCAGGAAAGAAACATCTGACTTTTGGAGGGCTTTTTGCAGTAAAAAGGTTTTTAAGCACTGGCCAAGCAGGCTTTCCCCAGGACCCAGAGGAACAGACCCACCCCAGTACATGGGAACACGTAATACATGAACGCTACTGCAGAGGTTTATGTAGTTCTGATCTACTTCCAAATGCTAAAGAAGGATGCAGCCATCCAGGCACAAAAAGTCCCTGCTGCAGCTGTGCTGGCTGCACTTCCCAGCAGCCCAGAGAGGAAGGAGCATTTCTGCATGGGGGCCATCTGTTCTTCCCGCTGTGCCTCTGCATGGAGAGGGGAATCCCACCAGCCCTTGAGTCTGTCACCAAAGCCCAGCCTGGCTGTCACCCACCTGGGCCAAAGGGATGGGGAGGAACTGCAGCAGCAGAAGGAGACATGGTGGGACACCGTAAAGGCTGAACTTGGGATATTCATGAGGGCCACCAGCATTCTGATGAGCCCTGTGCCTCACTGCGAGGAAATCCAGAACTGGAGCTCCATCCCAAAGCTCAGGAGTCCCTCTCACCATGCCCATAACACAGAGAAACTTCCATGGCCCCCAAGTGTAGAGGAAAGTCATGTTCTAGGAAAAAGAAAACAATTAAAAAAATCTAAATATTTTGAAGCTACAAATCAAGCTCTTCTCTCAGTTCATATTTAATGTTGCAGTTGGGTGCTTTTCAGAGGAGGGAAAGCACTGGGACTTCTTTGCTGCAGATTGACCTTGTGAAACTCAGTGTGTCAAGAAACAAAAAAAAAGAGAAAAGGAATTTTGTTGAATATTTCAACATCTGGAGCCACTTAGTGGCAGAAAAAAGCAACTTCTTGAGAAGCACTTTTGATCTAAAGCAGTGTTTTTAAACCTTTTCCTATTTGCAGACCCATAAAATTTGTCTCTGCATAATAAATACAAGTCTACTGACACTCACTCTGGCATCCCAGTCAATTCTGGAGGTTCCTTAGATGTTCAGGAGCCGGAGAGGCAAAGCTGTGCTTTCCCAGGCCTGCCCAAGGATCTCCTGGACCACTGCAGCTCCCAGCGTGGACAGCTGATCACTTCACTCACAGAAAACCTGCAGAAATGTGACCTTGCCTCTCCTGACCTGCTGTGGCTGATTTTGTCTGTGGAACTGGTATCACCAGGTCTGTGTCACCCTGACAAAGCTGCTCACCTCTGCCCACAGAAAATCAGAGTATTTCTGCCTGCAAAGACACTCTTGGAGCTGCTCCACACCAGAGTCAACCCAGGCTGTGCTTGTCACCATCTCTCCTGCTTCCCAGAGTCTGCAGTGCCTGGGTCTCAGGGTGCCTTGGGCTCTGGGCCAGTCCTGGGCAACCAAACTCCTGCTGGAGCTGCTGCAGCCCAGAGGAGGCCATGCAAGGGACACAGTCCCAGGGGACAGGGCTGCACGTTACTGCGTCTGGGGGCACAGGAGCTGGGCACCATCCCCGAGCCCTGCTGAGGTTTTCTCATGCTCTGATGTTTGGACATCACCTCTGCCCCATCACACCTCGGGTTTTGTGCTTAGCTGTGGATTTCACTTGTTCAACTTCTGTGTCCCGAGGTCCATGCACTGCCAGAAGGAGATGAGTGTCACTGCACCTCCCAGTGACAGCGCAGGCTGAATTCACTTGTGAGTGGTTCTGGGGGAGCCGTTCTTACTTACCCTGCCACAAACCCGCCTGCATTGCTCAAGGACTGGTTAACATATCACTGGGAAATCTGCTCAAAGGACTGCGAGGAAATCACATGAAAAACAACTGCTGTGCCCAACAAAGAGTGGCACGGATCGGGTCTTTGTTCCCATTGTATTTCTCCTCAGCACATTTGATTAGTTGGGTTAATTGAACATGTAACACACTCCATTATCATGCACCAGCAGAAGAGGGTTTATGACTCAAACAAATATGGCCATTATTAGCTGCTTCTGACATAACAAACAGCACTATTAGCTTTGGAGAGGCAGTGTTTTATGGATGGCTCTTTGGTAAATGGGCTGCTTAATCACTTTTTTCCTGTAAAACCACTCCTTGGTGCTTCTGCAAGCACTGGGTGCAGGACTGAGAGGGGACACAAGTCACAGCACTGTTACAAGGTCTGTGTGATGCATTTTCCCTCATTTTCTCACACATGGAGATAAACCTTGTTTATCCAAGACAAATCCATCACAAGTGACTCTAAGCACCTCTGGCAAACATTCACTCTTCATAACATCACAGACCAGCTCCAACCAGGCCTAGGCTCATTCAGCAAGGCATGAATGAAAACTTATTTTCCTCTTAACATGCAAATATGCACAAATAAGATACATCCACACAAATATCTGCAGGGTGTGTCAGAGGATGGTGCCAGACTGTTCTCAGTGACAGGACAAGGAGCAATAGCCATGAACCAACACACATGAAATTCCACCTCAGCATGGAGAAGAACATCTTTCCATGGGGGGTGGCAGAGCCCTGGGACTGCTGCCCAGGGAGGGCGTGGAGTCTCCCCCTCTGGAGACATTCCAGTCCCCCCTGGATGTGTTCCTGTGTCACCTGCCCTGGGTGACCCTGCCTGGGCAGGGGTTTGGACCGGGTGATCTCCAGAGGGGATCTCCCTTCCCACCCAAACGACTCTGGGAGTGGGATGGACTCAGGGAGCAGAGCTAACCTCAGCCAGCCCCTGCACACAGCTCTGTTTGTCCTGGCAGCTCTTGGTCCCGTCACCCCTTTTCTGTGGCCCTGAGAACTGCTCTGTTTGCAGGCTGGGCAGTGAGGAGCTGTTTGTAAGAATCCCTGCGGGTTCTGCAGTTCCCTAGGCGGGGAACTCTGTGCTGGAATGTTCCCAGCTCTGCAGGGACAGCGGGGAGCACCGGCTCCCCATCCTCTGAGCCTCTCTCAGCTCTCCTGTCCCCATCTCAGGCTGGGCTGGATGTGAGCTCTCCCAACAGGGAGCCAGGGAAGGATCTGCTGGGTTCCTCCAGGAAACACCAGCTCTGCTGCTGGCATGGCACGGACCACCCTGGAGAGAGAAAATCCTGCCCCAGGCACACAGCAGAGGGGTTTGTCACAGCCCTGCCAGCCACAGTGGGAGCAGGAGGCACAACCCCCACAATTCACCATGGAAAGCACTGCAGAAATAATTATAGCTAATATATATATATTTAAGTAGACGTCATTTCTTTCTTTTTTTTTTTTTCCCTCATTGCTTCAGTCCAAGTGAGAGATGTCAGCCAGAAACCTAAAAAGCTGAAAGCCTCTTTATTTCCTTAAACACAGCAAACCTGCAGTACTTACTGATTTGTTTCAAACTACATTTCTCTAGAATCTTCCTGCTTGGCCTTGGGTGTGTGACATATGCAAGTGTTGAACTAGTTTGCATCTAGTTTGTTTTGTTGTTTTTGGGGCTTTTTTTGGGTTTTTTTTGGTTTTTTTTTGGAAAATGCGGTCATCAAATTGAACTTTTCATAGGAAATGATGCATTTCACCACCTTTCTTGCTAAATGAGGCTTTGGCCTTTTGAAACAGAAATTCAGTGTTTCAACTCACATTTTCAGTTACAATAGTTCAAAGAATCCCGTTTGAAAATGTTTTGTAATAAAACAGAATCCAAGTACTTGTTTTCAGATGTCTTGGATTGAGATCTGGAACTTCCCATCCAGTTTCAGAATTTTTTTTTTGTTTAGTACCAAATATTCGTATAAGAGGACAGGTCACTTCTCTCTAGTCTGTCCAAGGTACCTGAGTAAAACAGTTCTGAGGCTGAGGCATCAAAGTGTGACATAAATGCTTCTAATGGTTTCAGATTCTACAGGTTTGTCAACGACTATGAATTTGCATAACCTAAGTGTGGGCAATACTCCATTATATCACTTATGTGCATGTCAATGGGAAACTTTTTAATTGTTTAATGACCTCCTGTGCTGAGGCCCCTCTAAAATTTAGAGCTGGTGGAGTAATAAACCCTGAATTGCTGCATCTTCAGAGCCCCCCGGAGCTCCACAAGTCATCTCAGAGAGATCCAGAGGAGGCTGATTGTGGAGTAAATGAAATTTAATAGAGAGCACCTGGCAATTCTCTGCTCCCTAGCTGTAAAGGGGTTGATGTTTTCACACTCCTGACTGCAATCACTCCAGTCCAGGTTTCTAGTTTTGCTTCTTAAGCAGCTAAAACTGTTTCACAGTATTTTCTAGGCAGAGGAGGATTTTCCACTCAGAGAGATCTCCTGGCAGCTTTTCCAATTTTTTACAAAACCTTTCCCTTTCCACATTTGGCCCCACAACCAGCATTTACCATGGAGAGTAAACTCACTAAGAAATAACAATTCCATCCTTATTTGTCAAGATTTTGATCAGTTCATATCATCCCGTTCTCCCTGTTACCTGATCTCAGACCTTTCAGCTGGGGATGTGTAAAACCTGAGGACCAGACAGTTTAATAACAATGTGAGCTCCTGATGAAAATGCTGAAATGCAGGGCAAGAAGTGCCTGCTACCCTCATAACATAACTGGATGATCCCCAAAACATTAAAATCCCCTGTGGATGCTGGTAATGTTTGTGGATGGGACTCCTTATGCTCTTAAGGAAAGGGATCTTGGCGTGAGTGGCTCAAAGTCAGACAGAATACAGGAAAGAGATCACGGGGGGGTCAGCTGCTGTTTCTTGAGATGGTGATGGATCCAGTGGAGGCTGTTTCTTGAGAAGGTGATGGATCCAGTGGAGGCACAGGTTGCAGAGGTACCTGAGAACCAGGGGAGCTAGCCAAGCCTGGCACGGAAGTCAGCTGTATCACCTCAGGGACACAGAGACTGGATAGGCTCTGAGGAGGAATTACTGAAATTGGAGCTTAGGAACCAATTCACCCTGGGATCGTTTTCCTGTCAATGGAGACAGGAGCCTTCAGAGAGCAATTCAGAGCCAAGGATGGATGGGAATTTATGGGGACCAACCCCTGTCCCCTGCAGAGAGACAGCAAGGCAGTCATGGTCCGAATGAGGAGGTGCCTATTTCTCCTCACACACCAGGAACAGCCTGAGGGCTGGAGTTATCCCAGCCAGGAGCACGAAGCAGCACATGGTCTGCAGGACTGAAGGGACCTGTGCTGAGGCCATGTGCACAAAGCACCGTGGGAGATTCCAGATGCTTTGAACCATCTTAAAATGATCCTTTAAAATGTGATTGAAACAAACCGACTGAGATTTGCTGCAGAGGTTTCATGAGGATGTGCCAGGTTACATTTGTCACCAGAGGAGGTCCCAGACTGGCACTGCCATCGCTGAGCTGCCCCTGACTGAGAAGTGGGAGGAGGTTTGGCCTCTGTGTGGGCTCAGGAGCCACGGAGCCAGAGGCTGGGAACCTCATCAGGCAGAAACTTCTGCTCTCTCACTGTGCTTCTCCACTGCACTGAGAGAGTCTCAGGCTCCAAAATGAGACAGAGCCCTCCTGCCTGTCACACCTTCGCCCAGCACTGCAGGAAGGGCTGCTGTTTGCTCAGGATGGCTGGGGAGGCACCGTCCCTGGCTGAAGGGCTCACCAGCACAGTGTCTGCTCTCTCCGGGTTGCACAACGCTCCCCCCATCACCAGCCCGTGCACAAATCCCTGACAGACAGAAAACACAGTTATGATAATAACAACAGAACATCTTCTGCCTCATTCTCTGCCCAGGATCCTCTCTGCTCTACAGCACAGCCCAGCTCAAAGGTTTCACATACGCCTCAAACTACACACCCTGCTTGCCAAAAAATTAATGCAAGCAATTAGTGTGGCAAAGCACTTAAACAAATAGTTCCATTCATCGCAGTGGTGTCCCACAGTGGTGCTGGCAGTGACCCACACTTCCCGTCTCCTGCACTCGCACTCCCTCGTGCAGACACCCAGTACTTACTCAGTGGAAATATTTAGCTCACAAATCCCCACTCTGAGCTGTTGGGGAGAGATTTCCAGACTTGCCTAAATGTATTTTCTTCCTTTTTTCTTTTTTCAATTCAGCACTAGTGAGAATTGCCAGCCAGAAACTCTTAAAGCTGAAAGCCTCGGTATTTTCTTAAGCATAACAAACCTGTGTTTCACACCCCTGAATGACACCAGGATCTGCACCCCGGCCCCGGCAGAGACTGTCCCCTGTCCCGGCCCCAGCCCCGCGGGCGGCTTCAGCACCACGGACAGAGCGCGGAGCGGTTCGCGCACGGTTTGCGCACGGTGTACACACGGTTTACACGCTGTTCACACCCTGTTCACACACGGTTCACACATGGTGTACACACGGTTTACACGCTGTTTACACCCTGTTCATACACGGTTCACACACGGTGTACACACGGTTTACACGCTGTTTACACCCTGTTCATACACGGTTTGCAAGCAGTTTACATGCACTTTACACGCTGTTTACACGTGGTTCACACACGGTTTGCACACTGTTTACAGGCAGTTTACAGGCAGTTTGCACGCTGTTTACATGCAGTTTACAGGCAGTTTACATGCTGTTTACACGAGGTGTACACATGGTTTCCATATAATTTACACACTGTTTACATGCATTGTACACACAGTTTACATGCAGTTTACACATGGTTTACATGCAGTTTACAGGAGGTTTACATGCTGTTTACACACGGTGTACACACAGTTTACATGCGGTGCACACACCCGGAGCGCCAGCACAGGAATAATCTCTGTAGCTGCCTGGCAAACAGTAAAAAGGAAGATTTGCTTGTCTTAAGCAAAACACAATAAAAAGTATCCTTGGGAGTATTTTACAACCTGCTTCACCCCCAGACACATAAAGCCCAGAGCTGGATGAGAAGTGAGCAAGTCCTGCCACAGTAAAACAGGGCCCAATAAACGCAAGGTCCTGCTGGAGGTCAGAACCGTGTGAAGGGAGATTTGTTTGGGTAAGGGCCGGCCTGAGGATGTGCTGCTGGACAGGCTCTGTAAATCACCTGAAACACCCTCTTCTGCCAGAGCAGCCGGCAGGGCGGCAGGGCTGGGCTCCTCCCTGCCTTGCTGCATTTCATACAATGGGTGGCAGTAACTGGGCTGACTCCACTGGGCAGGGGAAAGGTAAAATAACTCCACAATGATAATCCAATTCCCTTGCACAAGAAATAAATCTCCATTACTGCGCCACACCTCTCCTGCAGTTTCCAATCGGCCTCTGTGTCAGAAGAACTGCTTTTGTGATGGATCTGGGGCATTTATTATGACAGCAGAAGGCATAAACACTGCCCAGCATCAAACAGCTTGAGAGCTCTGATTTCAAGCTAAATGCAATAAGAGAAGAGAACTTTCCTACACCAGGGAAATGAAGACTGTTTTAGTAGATTATGGTGGGAGCATAATGTTTTCACTACAGAGAATTTCATTCCCCCATCTGGCCCAGAGTTCATGAGGAATACTGTTCCTATTTCAATTACTCTGAGCCTCAATCCCTCCCCCAGAAAATGCACGTCTCCTGTCCGTGAAGGAAGCACCAGAACACAAAAGCAATAATCTCCCTTTTGCAGCACCAGGCCCATCTTTCATGGGAGAAGATTTCAAATGCAAGCAGTGCTGGAGTCCTGCTTCCAGAGTCCCCAGGTGCCGAGGAGGATGGTGCAGATGTGCCAGGGCACACACAGGGGGTTCCCAGTTTCACTGGTGCCAGGCAGACCTTTCCTGGTGCTCCACAGCTCATGGTGGTACCCGGCCCACCTCTCCTGTTCCAGCAGTGCTGTCAGGCAGAAAAGACCCAATCCTGTGAGCAGGGCTCTCCAGCCAGGAGAATTGACATGGCAGGGACATGAGTCAGTCTCCTTCCTCAAAACTAGCTCTGCCAAGTGGGGCCAGGACAAGGTCTTTCTCCTGTTTGGCGTGGTAGAGGAATTTCTATGCTCTCTCCTTATTTTCCATACAAGACATATTTTCAGCTGGAAAATTTCCCACCAGAAACCGAGCCCAGTCTGAGGGCTGAGAGACTCCTGCAGCTTCCGAAGGGATTGTGGTGATTTAATCTTCTCAGTTTAAAAACTAAACTCTGCCTGGAAATGCCCTGAACAACTAATGCAGACCCAGGAATTGTGTGTGCAAGGGCAGAGCTCCCCTGAGCACACCTGCCTTGGAAGAGAAAGCCCCAGCCTGCTGTGCAGAGCTCTTTGCTCATCAGACAGGCTGCACAAATATCTCAGGGATGAAGCCCCTCTGGCAGAGGAACGGGTAATTTGGGGATCCTGGCCCAGTTCCTGGGCATGGCTGCCTTTCAGCTGCCTGGCCCCTTCCCACAGGGGGTTTGTGCAGGGGCAGGAGCACCGTGGAAACCTTGTAGTACAAACCCTGGTGGCCCTGGAGTTTCGGAGCCCGTAAGGTTGGACTGCACCTAAAAGGGGTTTTCAGGATGGCACCCTTCAGTTTAGGAGCCTGAACTCCACCTGCCCCTCTGCACACCCAGCCCTCAGCAAGGAAAATCCAACTACCTAAGACTGGAAAAAGCGTTTTCACCGAAGCACAATGAGCTGCACAGCACAGCCCCCAGCCTGTGACTCCAGGGCACCTCAGCTGCTCTTAAAGTTACCTGGGGCAGGTGATTTTCTGAACCTCTGGGTGCCTGAGCCCTCAGCTGCACACAGTCCTGCTGCTGGCTGTCCCTCAGCTCCCTGTCCCTGGGAACGTGCTGCTCCACCAAAGCTCCAGTCAGGCCCTGCTGCCCGGGGCACTCGTGAGGTCAGCACGGAGCTTCCACCAGGATACCATCACAGCCAGGCTCCTGTGCTTCCCCTCCCATGCCAAACAGCATTTGTCCTCCTTTTCCTCCTGCAGATGAAGGTGGAAGATGAAATGTAAGAGATGAGAGAGAAATTGGAAATTGCTAATCTCTAATTTCAGCTTGATAATTTGCTTTGGCCTCTGGGGTATTAAAATTATAACACTTTTAGACTGTATTAAAAAAGGCATCAGCTCTATGATTGACAACTTTCTTAAAGACATTTTTCTTTTCAGAAGGCATTAAACTGGGTTAATCTTTAAATATAGTCAATTACCACTTCTATCTATAGGATCAAATGCTCTCTTAATCACAGAGGGGAGAAAAAGACTCCACTTCTGTGTGCTTTGTGTGGAGGTTCAGGAGCCACTGATATGAGCCAGCGAGGAACGTGTCACACCTCCTCTGAGGGATGGGATCAAACTCCTGGAGTGCCCTTTCCTTGAACACCAAACCTCATCCTTTGACAGGTTTCCCTAATGAAAGCTCCACAGTTGCACAGAAAAATCAGCTGTGCTTTTCTCACGAAGGTTCCCATTAAATTCCCAGGACACAGCCAGGCTGCACTGCCACCCCTGTCTGGAAGGGTTTTCTTTTGTGCTGGAGCTGCAGCAGAGCAGGAGGCTGTGACATCCCAGTGCTCCCCACAGGTTCTGTCAGCTTTCCACTCTGGACAGGGATTTGCACCAGGGCTGCTTGAAGGACTTGCCTAGAGATTATTTTTTCTTCTAAGAAAAGGCTGACTTAACGAAATTAGGTCATTTTGCAAGAGGGTAAACTCACTTTGCTTTTTGATGGGAAATCACCGAAACATTTTGTTTTGATAAATTGATAAATTCAAAATACTTCTCATGGACCGTAATAATTATTTTTTTTTTTAAGAGTAGATCAAAACTAATTGGTTTGGCTGCACTGAAATGAATCATTGAATCATTGAATCATAGAATCTGCTGAGCTGGAAGGGACCCATCAGGATCCTGTCACAGACTCAGCACAGGATGGCTTGAGCTGGAAGAAAACTCACAGTTCCTCTCATTCCTCCTTCCTGCCATGGGCAGGGGCACCTTCCACTGTCCCAGGCAGCTCAGAGCCCCATCCAGACCATCCAGCCCTGCACTTCCAGGGATGGGGCATATCAAAATACTGTCAAAACTCAGTAGCACAGGAATATCCTGACTATCAAAAGAAAAAAAAAAAAGCCCAATTGAACAAAAGTTCAGCTTTTTCTCTCAGTTTTGGCTTCCATAAAATCCTGCTGTGCCCCAGGGAGCTGCCTTGCCTATGCAGAGGTGTTCTGAGAGGGCTCTGAGCATCTCCAGTCTGGGAGAGCAGCAAAGCCCAAATCCTCAGTCCCTGGCTGGGGGCTGGAACCATCAGGAGTTTCCAGCCAAGGCCCCTTCCCAGGCAGCTCAGCGGTGCAGAATGCCTGAACCTGCTGCCAGCAGCTCTCAGGTACTGGGACAGCTCCTTCTGAGTCCTTCCTCAGCACCTGCTGTGCTGGGGTGGGATTTTCTGCTGCAAGAGGGAGAAGAACCAAACCCAGTCTCCTGCCTGAGAGCTGTGCCACAGGATTGGCACCAGGGCACAGCAAAGCTTTGGCTTGCAGCAGCCTCTCCTTTGCCACACTTCCAACCTTCTCAGCTGCCTCCAGACATGGGCTGGGGCCACCCCCTCCCCAGCAGAGCTCAGCAGAGCTCAGCACCATCCCCTCACCCCCAGCATCTGAGCCAGGGTGAGGGAGGGACCTGCAGCCAGATCCGTTTGCAGTCAGCTCTCAGGAGCAGAGCTCTCTTTGGTTCCCTCCCCAGATCTCTGTTGGGTTCCCTCCCCAGATCTCTGTTGGGTTCCCTCCCCAGGGCTCTGTTGGGTTCCCTCCCCAGATCTCTGTTGGGTTCCCTCCCCAGGGCTCTCTGGTTCCCTCCCCAGGGCTCTATTGGGTTCCCTCCCCAGGGCTCTCTTTGGTTCCCTCCCCAGGGCTCTGTTGGGTTCCCTCCCCAGGGCTCTCTTTGGTTCCCTCCCAGGGCTCTGTTGGGTTCCCTCCCCAGGGCTCTCTGGTTCCCTCCCAGGGCTCTCTCTGGTTCCCTCCCAGGGCTCTCTTTGGTTCCCAGTAACGCTGTCTGACTGGGAGCAGGCAGGGCAGCAGCCAGGATTAAGGGAGCCCACCCTGTCAGTCCCTCCCTGCTGTCCCAGGGTTTGGAGCAGGTGCCTGTCCCTGCATTCCCAGGCTCCTGCCTGGCCCCAGCCAGTCTGAGGACAGTCCCCAGCAGCTGTCCTGGCTGAAGGGAGGGCCCGGACATTTGAGTGTGGGGCCACATGTCACCAGGAAGGACAAACACCACCACTGCCCTCCCTCTAATCTGGGATAATTCCCTCTTAGAAACATGATCGTGTTTATAGACCCCCAGCATCCAGATCCTGGCTAAATCCAGGTGGGGAAGGGCACTTCTTCTCCTGTCTTTGTTTAATTCTGATGGCGTGGTGAATGTTTTCTTCTCAGCACCACTCTGGTAAGAAAACAGAGGACAGAAGTCCGTGAAACATTTCAGACCATTCTGGTTTCCCAGCACTCCCCTTGAAGAAGCTTGAAAGCATCTGAGCAGCTGGAGTGACACTGGTGTGTGTGAAAGGCTGTCCTGAGCAGAGACTTGGACCTGAGAGATGAAAGAAAGGCTTTAAGGACAAGTTCCTCAGTTCCTCACATGAGGCTGAGTCTGTGAATACTATTTGGAATTTTGCAGCTGATGAGAAGGGACAGGAAAGGCAATCAGATATAAAGTAAAAATATAACCTCCTCTGAAACTGTCAGCAGCTGATGGAAAAGCATTTAGTGGATGAGAAGTGAAATGCTGTTTGCACACACAGGACCCGTTGTGAGAGCGAGTTCTGTCACTGCTGCTCAAAAGCCTTGGGAGGATTTCAGCCTCTCAAAGAGCACGGTGTTTTTAATAGATGATGTGTAAAATACCTCCTTCAGCCCAGCTACAAGTCAGGGCCTGAAGCAGGAATCAATACAAAGATCCTGCTGTGTTATGAAGAAGGTCAAATTAAACAACCTCAGTGGACTCCTCAGCTTCAAATTCTATTAGAGCATGGAAGAGGAGCATGAGCAGCCATCACAGAGAGGAACAGAGCATTTGCCCTACTTTTGCCTCTGCAAATGTGAAGGTCTTAAAATAAATAAAGTCCAATAGTGCAGTACACCAACCTTTGTGCTGCCACGGAAACATCGTTCCCTCTAGGAGATAAAGCATCTGTGGCAGAAGAGCTGCCCAATTCATCTCAGGTCAAAAGCACATCCCGAGTGAGGACCTGAATCCATCAAAGATTTTACAGCTGCTCTCCTCCGATGGGGCTGGGAAGAGAGTGCAGGGTAAGAACCTAAGGCAGAGAAAACCCAAATTCTGTTTCACTTGGGAAATCCAGGACAAAATAATATCACAAAGGAAGCTTTCAGAACAATTCCAAGCATTACATTCATTTGGCAGGCTCCACTCAACAGTTCCTACTTCATCATTTGCAGATCATGTCTGGCCAACATTTTTTAAAATAAGAAACACCAAAAGGCAAATGCAGCTGCTTTTCATCTAAGAAACTTCTGTATCTGCTGGCTTCTGTTATTTGATGGCAGGGGAGGAGGAAATCATGGAGCTGAGAGTTGTCCCTGAAAAGTTCTCTGCTGAGATGTGTTGAGAATGCTCAATCCAGAAAGAAAGGGTGGGCAGCATCCCTTGTGCACCTCTTCCCTCTGACCCCAAAGGCCACGGAAATCTCTCACTGCAGGTCCAGCCTCCGCCCCAAGAGCAGCACCAACGCCAGCAGCAGAGCAGCTCAGCCCGGCCCCGTGCAGCCAAAGCTGAGCTCAAGCAGGGCTCTGGGGTGAGCAGCCCGCTGCAGCCCAGCCTGCACTGTCCCCTGGGTTTGGGGTGACTGGATATTCTCTGAATATCCCTGCACTGCATCTGTCCCACATCAACCCCATCAATGCAATGGGTGCATTTTTTAATTTTTGGGGAGCAAAGATGTGCTGCATGGTGTGGAGCTTGAAAGGCAGCAGTAAAAGAGAAAAGAATCAGGATACCGTAAAGTTATCAACATCAACAAAGTGAAGAGTGAAAAACCAGGAGCAATTTCCAGCCTCCTCCAGTGGAATTCATTATGTATTCACTGCACAGAAAATTTCAAAAACTTTCTTTCAAATGGACCTGTTTAAATGTATAAAATGTGTAGCAGATTAGGTGATTCTGTAACCAGGCTCCCAATGGGGCTGACTTAAGTGGAAACAGCTCTTTAGAGGAACATCCTGAAATTTGTTTTGACTTATCTCCTGAGCTGTCTAGAGATTTAAATCGTCACTCAGATGTGGTCTCCTAACTCTGCCTGCAGCTTAAAATAGCGCAGGAAATGGGTTTCTAAAAGGCTGTTAAATAACACAAATGCTAGCAAAGAAAAAAATAAAAGTTAATTTTTCTATTCCTCTCCAAATGGGGGAAATGTTATTGACCTGTTCAAGCTCCAAAGAAATTTTCTCCCAAGTTTAAAGAACTTGTTGTTTGAGCAGATTGCATTACCCAGATTGCCTCCTGTGGGAGACTTGATCACTTACTGCATTTTCTGAGAGTTGTTCCTTTTCCAGTACATGCTCATGGCACCCTCTTTGAAACGGCAATGGAATAATTAAACACACTCCGAAAAACTTCTGTTTCCCAGAAAACTGGGCAAGCTGTGCCAGGACAGGCTCAGGGCAGGCACAGCAGGAATTTCCCCATGGAAAGGGGGGTCAGGCCTCGGACCTGGCCAGGGAGCTCTGGAGTGCCCATCCCTGGGGGTGTCCCCTGGAGGTGGCACTGAGTGCTCTGGGCTGGGGACAAGGTGGGCATGGGGCACAGCTGGCACTCCATGGCAGGGGGGGCTTTTCCAACATGAATCCTTTGTGATTCTGGGATCAGATCTGCACCTGTGAGAGACACTCACCTGGGCTGTGGGTGGGAGTGCCACTGGAGCACCTCCTGTGCACTGCAGCCATGCACTGGTGCTACACTCTGAGCACTGCAGCCATGCACTGGTGCCACCCCAGCTGGCTCTGAGCACTGCAGCCATGCACTGGTGCCACCCCAGCTGGCTCTGAGCACTGCAGCCATGCACTGGTGCCACCCCAGCTCACTCTGAGCACCCTCACGGCGCCTCTGGGGCGGTGCTGCTGTGACAATCAGTCCTCGATTTGCACCATCAAATCTCCACGAGGGGATGGAGAGCAGCTGGGGCCCACCTGGAGGCAAACTGGGGATTTGCTGCAAAATTACCATTATCCTCTGAGCCCAAATTCAGGGGCAATTCACCCATGCACAGGCAAAGCCCAGAGACCTCGTCCAGAGCAGCTCCCAAGGTGCTTTTTGGAGTCGCTGGGAAAGACGGCGCTCAGGGGGTAACATGAAGAAAGCTCACCCTTTAAAGGGTACTTCAATGCCTCAGCAGAGCTGCCTGGAAGTTTTTTGAAGATTTGATTAGAAAACCCCAATTAATCTGTTTCATCAAAAAACAACTTTTCCTGGGAAAGCATCTGTTTTGATGTTGAGGCTTCTTTTCTCTTTTTTTTTTTTTTTTTGTTTAGAAAAAAAAAAAAGAGAGACAGAAGTTGTAAGCAAAGAAAGAATCCTGTTTTCTGGTTTAAAATTACTTTGAAATTTAAGCTAATTGCAGTAAAATAAATCTTTTAAAAATAAGAAACATCCAAAACCAAAATGGAACATGACCTTTCTGGGGATTTGCATCTTCAGAAGGAAGAGTGCACTTTTGGAGCTGTCATCCATTTTGTGGGTAAAAGGAAAAAAGGAGCTGTATATATATTTTTTTTAATTTTTTTAACAGTTCTTAATTAAAGAGTAACAATCCACAGACTCTATTTGATGGCTCTTTGGCATCACCAGGTCCCTTTGGGGGGTGAGGAACCGTCTGGGGCTCTGTTATCTCAGAGGGCCGGGGGATGCCACCCTCACCTTGAACCCCGGGCTCCATGCAGACCCCAGCTCCCCGAGTTCCCAGGAACATCCCAGAGCGCCTCTGCTCGAGTTCAGACATCCAAATAAACAAACAGACAAACAAACACGCAGCGGGCGCACCCCGAGCCGCTGCCTCCCCTCCCGAGCCCTCCCAGCGCTGCTCCGCGGAGATAAGCCCCTGGCATTTTCCCTCCCAGCCTCCAATCAGCCATTATCATAAAAAAAGTGCAAAGCATCTATCAGCCGTGCAGCTCGGTGATTTATGTTCAAAGTTAGGATTATCTATTCTGCTCAAATCCCTTCAAACAGGAAACCGGATAAAAGAGAGCCGCGCTCCGCAGATAAAACCGGAATATAGGTTCGTGCAAGAGAATGACAGGCAGGTTTTTATCTCCCAGCGCTCCCACCACCTCATTTTGTCAGGAATTGCTCATTATCCACAGCCGGGGCTCGCACAGTGACCTCAGTGACATTCCTGCACCTTGTCCTGCTGCTCTGTGCCGGGGCAGGGCCCGGGCAGGGCAGTGCCAGGGTGGGCAATAACCTGGCAAGAACATTGGGCTAAGGCTGAAACCAGCCCGTGCAGCACTGCCCAGGGTGGGCAATAACCTGGCAAGAACATTGGCTAAGGCTGAAACCAGCCCAGGCAGGGCAGTGCCAAGGTGGGCAATAACCCAGCAATAACCCACTGGGGCTAAAACTGAAACCAGCCCAGGAAGGGCAGTGCCAGGGTGGGCAATAACCTGGATTTTGTCAGGAATTGCTCATTATCCACAGCCGGGGCTCGCACAGTGACCTCAGTGACATTCCTGCACCTTGTCCTGCTGCTCTGTGCCGGGGCAGGGCCCGGGCAGGGCAGTGCCAGGGTGGGCAATAACCTGGCAAGAACATTGGGCTAAGGCTGAAACCACTCCTGGGCAGGGCAGTGCCAGGGTGGGCAATAACCCAGCAATACCCCACTGGGGCTAAACCTGAAACCACCCCGGGCAGGGCAGTGTCAGGGTGGGCAATAACCTGGCAAGAACACAGTGGGGCTAAGGCTGAAACCAGCCCTGGGCATAACAGTGCCAGGGTGGGCAATAACCCAGCAATAACCCACTGGGGCTGAGGCTGAAACCAACCCTGGGCAGAGCAGTGCCAGGCTGGGCAATAACCCAGCAATAACCCACTGGGGCTAAAACTGAAACCAGCCCGGGCAGGGCAGTGCCAGGGTGGGCAATAACCCAGCAATAACCCACTGGGGCTGAGGCTGAAACCAGCCCGGGCAGGGGCCAGGCTGGGCAGTGCCCAGGGCACCTCTGCCCCGAGGATGATCTCAGCTCTGCTCTGCCTGTCCTGATCCCTCAGTTCACTTACCTTTCCTCATTTACTCAGAGGCTTCTCCTGAAGATCCAGAAAGGGCAGGACATTATTTGTATTTACATTAATTGTACCGGCTGCCACCTCTGGTGTGTGCAACCACAGCCTCAGGGCCTGTGTTTCTGTCTGCTGCCTGACAGAGCTTTCAACCCAGGCTGGGTGCAAACGTCTTCCTAACACACCTAATCAATGCTTTCATTACTGTCATTTCATTTTTTTTGCTTTGTTGGGACGTCACGGAAAGCAGAGCCAAAAGGGATGGGTTCAAACCCAGGATCAAATCAGCCCAAAACACTCAAAAAAAAAAAAAAAAAAGGCAATTTGATCTAAAACATTGTTTTGAGAGATTTGATCTGAAAAGTCCCAGTTATGGAGATTATTCTGCCTCCCCCTGTCCCAGCAACCCATCCCACTGACCAGAACATGAAGAGAATTTTGTGCATTTGTTTAAAGCCCTTGTGATGGACCACGCCACATCGCCTCCTTCACTGTGCACGCTGCTCTGTGCAAAGGCAGCCCAGGCAGCAGGGGGAAGGGGCAGTGCCCCAGCATCCCAGCCCTCTGCTGCTCTGTTCCCTGTTCCCGAGGTGGCTCTGCCTTCTCCACACCCCCTGCTCTGCTGTGAGCCCAGGGCAGCAGGTCCCGGCTGTGCTGACAGATCCCCACATTTCTAAAAGATCCACAGCTTTCCTATCCTGCTGTGGCACCACAAATGGGCTCCCAGGAGGGGCTCGTGGGGCCTTCCTGAGCCTGTCCTGCACTTCACGAGAGATTAAGGAGGAAAACTGAAGCCCAGAGCATCCAAAGACTTTTTTTTTGTCCCAAAGGTGGGGAAAATCCCCTTGGTAACAGGGAGCTGCCTCTCCTTGGTGCATTTCAGGGCTTTGGCTGCTGAGGCTTGGTCCAGCAGCTGTGGGGAGGCAGGAGGCCAAGGCCCCGGAGCCCTTGTTCTTTCACATGGAATGGGGCTTCTGAGCTGAAGGAATTGTTCCTTCTGGGCTCTCTGGTGTCCCGGGATGTGAAGTGTTCCAGTGGGGCAAGGCAGTGCTGCTCAAGAAACACGAACTTCAAAGTGCTTCTCTGCAATGGGCTGAGGTGCTGATTTGAAAATATTCCCCAAACATGTTTTGCATCTGGAGAAACCCAGCACTGGAGAGAGGAGCGGGAGAGCACTCCCCTGCAGAGGAGCATCTGCACATGTGCTGGCAGAGTCCTGGGATGATGGAATTGCAGAATATCCTGAGCTGGAGGGACCCCCAGGATCACCCAGTGCCACCCCTGCCCTGCCCAGAGCCCCAACAACCCCACCCTGGGCATCCCTGGGAGCTCCTGGAGCTCTGGCAGCCTCGGGGCCGTGCCCATTCCCTGGGCAGCCTGGGCAGTGCCAGCACCCTCTGGGGCAGAACCTTTCCCTGAAATCCAGCCTGCCCTGCCCTGGCCCAGCTCCAGCTGTTCCCTGGGTCCTGTCCCTGTCACACAGAGAGAGCAGATCAGTGCTACCACTCTCACCACTCGGTGAGACTTCTTTGGAGACACGAGGTTGGAAAAATCCACTGATCTCAATTCTTCAAAAGCCATTTTCAGTAAGAGACAGAAAGGAAATAAACCCCATTTCCCTTCTGCAACATCAAACAGACTTTTGCTGTTGCACCTCTCCCCGTTCCAGCCTCATCCATCCCCTCTTGCTGTGGTGTTTTTTCTGTTTATTTGGTTGTTTTTCCCCCAGTAAAAAAAATATTATAAATCCCTGAACCCTTCTGTTTGCCCTCCCAGAGGCAGCGAGGAGCTAGGAGGGCTGTTACAGGTTCTTTGGTCAGAGTCCCTGAAATATTCAGACCACGTTTCATCTCTGCCACATCTTCCCCCTGACGTGCAGTCCCCAGTATATTTAGAAGCAGTTAATCAAATATCTGAAATGGGAGAGCAGCATTTTACATTTGCTGCCCCTCTCGGGTGCTGTACAGTTTTTATCCCCTTGGCTATTACCTGGTGCATTTGATCTTTCTGTTTAATGCCCACTTCCCCCATTAACTTCTTCACTTCCGCAGGCTCCTGTGCTCCACAGAACAGGGAGCAGCTTTGATAAAAGCACACATCAGTCAAATTCCCTTCCTTGGAGCTTTCACTTGAAAGGGACGGGGCCAAGGTGTTTGCCATAATGTTTAAAGTACGTTCCCCACCCCATCAATCTGTGTTTGCAAGGAGCCTTTGAAAGCTTCCAACCCGAGCAAAAGCTCTGCAGCGGGCTGCAGGAGGAGAGGCTGGAGCAGCAAACAGCAGGGCCACTGTTCTGCTCTGCATTTGCCACACAGCGTGCTGAGCCAGCCCTCTCCATCCCCAGGACTCGGTTCTGCACCCAGGGCCATCTGATATCCCTGCAGAACCATCAGGAAGCAGGAATAATTAATAGCTGCAGGATATTCTGCGAGCCTTGAAAGGCAGAAAAGCAGAATATCTGTCTTCTTGTGGCCAATTCAGTACGACTCCCAAGTTTCTTGCAAATGTGTTGGTATTTATTTAATCAGATGGGATAAGACGGGGAAACCACGGGGGGATATTTGCTGTTATTAAGAAATCCCTCAGGCTGAAGCAGAAGCCACCAGGAGAGAGCCCACACACCGTAGAGCTCAGCTGGGCTAGCCTGAGCTGGGAGCCCACGGTGCCAGGGGGGCTCTGTGTGCTCAGCAGCCCCCAATCTCACAGGGCAGCCCCAGAGCCCCCCAGGCTGGCAGGGATGTGTGCACAGGGTGGGAACAGCATCCCAAGAGCATCAGGAGTGACACTGTGGCTCAGGAGGCTCCCTCTGTCCCCTGACACCCCCTTTTGCCCCCTGGACCCCCCAGTGATGCAGGGGCCGTGCACTGGGCTGTTGGACACCCCCTGATGGAGACGAGCCTTTGGGTTCAGCCATCCCACTCCTCCCCAGGGCTGCTGCCCACCCTGCAGCCCTGCCCTGCTCTGTGTGTTCCCCCTCCAGGGCAGGGCATTCTGGATAAAAGTGTCTCCTTCACCCAGCACAGCCCCTCACAGGCCCTGGCACCAGGCTGAATTGTCTTCAGCTGCTGCAGGGGGTGCTGACCCAGGTACCCCAGGGGACCTCCAGCCCACCCCCCGCTCCATCCCCTGCTCAGAGACCTGTAGGAGCACATTTATTTTCCCCTACACCCTGCTATAAGTTTTGCTTTGGAAAAGGGAAACCAAGGCATGAGACCCCTTTAGCTGATCAAGAAACCTCCTGTATAGCAGGGAGAAATTGAGTCTCCCCATCCCAATGGAATCACATTCCATTTATTCCTTTGATGCTTTCTTATGAGTTTGCTTTTGCCCTCCTCTCTCTCTTTTTCCCTTCTCCTTTTTAAGACATTCCTCTAATGTTTTCCTGGCTGCTTGAAATTTATGGAGGCCTCTCAATGTTGTAAAACCTTTGAGGAGTGGGCTGGGAACTGTTCCATGCGTGTTCCCAGACAATACAAGGAAATGCAAGGTATTTATCCAGTCTGGCCACAATATTCCACCTTGAAAATACCATTTCCCCAGTAAAACTGGGGCCCGGGCTCCTACTGCTGCCAGATGATATGGAGGGGAGGTTGTGTTAAGTTATGGATGTTTATTAAAGGGAGGAAAGTTTCGGATTGGTGGTTAAGATTCATCTGGAAGCAACAGAAGAGCCTGCTGGAGATAAATCTGTCCATCACCAAAGTCACCAACAGAATTTATTAAGACTTCACACCCCCCATTACACCCAAACTCTGTATCTCATTGTTATTTTCTTTCTGACCTCCTGTAAACGGGACTAAGTAATAAATTCCTGTGTCATATAAGCTTTTCCTATCTCATCTGGGCACAGCTGCCCGTTGCTCAGTGACTCTCCTGGGATCCGAGCCCCCAGACCCGATTTGCCAGGGCAGGCAGCACAGGCAGCGTGTCTGACAGGTAATTATTTCCCAGCTCTGAGATCTTCCAGGGATAACAGCACCTGGAGAGGGGCTGGGGTTTCCTTGGCGCTGCAGAGCAGGGCTTTCCCAGGAGGGCAGAGATAGCCCTGCTCATTAAAACCCCTGAGAAATTGCTGCATTAATGACAAGTGACATCAGCCCATGACCTTGAGGTTCTGCTCCTTCCTCTGCCCCATGAAGCCAATGACAAAAATCCCCCTTTGAAGCTGCTCTTTTTGGACATTTGGGGCTCAAGTGACCCCAGACTGAACAGGAATGACCTCGAGGTGCTTGGCACCTGCAGCAGCCCAAGCTCCCAGGGCTGCTCCCACTCCTGGCAGGGATGCCCGTGGGCAGTCAGAGGCCAGGCTCAGGACAGACCCTGCCACGCTGGGAGCACTGCCAGGGCTGGCTCTGCTTTAGGGTGGCTTTGCAGCTGCAGTGATGATGAGAGAGCACAAGGGCTGCTCAGGGGCAGTGCAGCAACAGCGGCTCTGAGCAAAGCACCTCTTCAGAACCTGAGCAAACTCCTCCCTGGGGAGCAGCACCGTGGCAGAAGAACATACTCCCAGCCAGAAGTATCATTAATTTGAAGCAGGACCACCATGCTAAGGATTTTTCATTGCAAAAACGTCATAACCTTTTGTGGCCGGGAGGGGAGGGATTCATTGACCCATTTTCAGTGACAGAAGTGCTCAGGGAACCTCTGCAGCCCAGCCATGGCCAGCCATTGTGTCCTCCCAGTGCCGTGGCAGGAAAAGCCTCCCAGGGACCGAGCAGAGCCCTCAGCACCACGTGCAGGAGCTGCTGCTGTCGGGAGCCGGGATGCTGCTGGCTTTGGATCCAGATTCCAGCCGAGGATTTGTGCAGCCTGTGCTCAGAGGGCTCCGGGAAGGTGCTGACTTCAGGCCCTGGGGGCGAGAGGGGACCGAGGCTGGCATCCCTCCATCTCCTCGTAATTGCTTTTTATAAAATTCTGCACCTGCAGGACGAGGTGATTGATTAACGTGCTTCATAAATCTCAGGCAGTTCAACAGCTACGACGTGGTTGCAATGTTCTTCATAAAGTTCTAGCCATGAAAAATAAAAGGGGTTTCCAAGGGAACCCAGGAGTTTCCACAAACGTAGTTGATTTGGTTGAATACTTTTTCTAATGAAAACTTTCAAAGTTGAACAAAACGATAAATGTTCATTTTGAAAGGTGTCATTTTGGGGTTGTTCTCCAAATCTGGAAGGATTCTGGCTTTTCATTCCTTTCTTCCTCCCTTCTTATTCTTCCTATTTAAAGTTATCTGTCTTTCAAACACTGGAAAAATACCCACAGAAGTTTCCTCTTTTTTCCTTCTTAACTTCCCTCATTCTTGCAAGTGGAATATAAAATGAAAAACAAATGGAAAGGAGCCTGAACACAACTTTAAATAACCACAAAACCTGTCTTCCATGGGATAATTAAACTCATCATCTTCTTTTAAGTATTTCATTTAAAATAAACAGCATTTCCCAAACAGATTTGCTTTCTGTGCTTATTCATTATCTGCCACTGGAGCTCAAAGGGGATGTGGGGGTGGCTGTGGCTGTGTCCCCTGAAAAGGGGGACCATCCATGCACAGAGCTGGGAGATTCTGCTGACTGGGTTCCCCACATCCAGGGGAAGAGATCCAAGGCAGAGCTGAGCACAGCCACAGCATTCCTGGTGATTTGAGCTGGATCATCACATCCTGGTGCCCTGGACACAAACACAGCCCTGCAGCACCTGAGTCCCGTCCTGACTGGCCAGAGCTCAGTGAGAAGGCAGGAGCATTAAAGGACAGACACCAACTCCACCAAGAATTTGGGCAGTGGGTGTTAGCACACCCAACAGTCCACACGGAGAGACAGCCCAAGGCAGCCTGCACCCCATCTGCCTGCTCCTGAAACCTGTGTCCAGCAGGACTTCTGGCTCTGCCCATATTTGTCTTATTTTAAACATGAAAAATCTGTGCTACAAGAAAAAATTAATACACAAAATCATCCTTTTTTTCCCCCCTCTGTGGAAGTGTCACCCTGAAGACAAATATTTTAGCTGCTCACATTTAAGGCTCCCGAAGAAGCTGTAGTTTAACAATAAATAATGCAGTTTATACCTCAGTATTGGCTGAATCCTTGCAGAAGCCTTTCAGCAGTGCAGAAGGGCTGGGCAGCACCTGAGCTCACACACCTGGGTGGCAGAGGGTGCTGCAGGCTGGTCCTGCCCTTCCCAGCCCCCAGCAGTGCCTGTCTCCTCTCCACCACTTTGTCCCTTTCGTTGCATCTCCCAACCCCCTCTGATCCTGGTGGCACTGCAGGGACACAGCATGAAATCCCAGCTGCCAGATGCCACCCAACATTTCAGAGCAGCTGAGTGGATGCAGCCTGGCAGAGAACTCCCCAGTTGGATCCAACCGGTCCCATCTGTCTGTCCCTTGTGGGAACTACAAAGCTGACACTGAAATATCCTGTGTGCACTCCACGGTTCTCCCTCTCTCACCATTTTCACGGGTGCAATTGTGCAATCGCTGCTATTTTTATGTTGCTCTGCAGAGGTTTCCTGGCCACATCAGAGCCTTACCACTTCATTCCTGGTGCCCACGTTCTCCCACAGCTCTGTGTGAAAGGACAGATGATAATTCCAAGCAGCAGGAGCTAAAAGGGAGTTATTAGAGGATTGCACATGGCCATGGAGACAGGAAGGGTAAGGTGAATTCTTTAAAAAAAAGAGAGGACAATATTATTTTCCCCTTTGCACTGCAGGGGAAACATTGATTTTATTCCCTGCTCTGGAACACCTCTTGCTTTTTCCTTCTGCACAGAAATTGGATGCGAATTCTTAGCTGAAATGGAAACACCATTCAGGGAGTAATTTCTTTCATTATTATTATTTGAGGCCAACTCCATCGGCCGTGCAGGGCTGCTCATTTCAGACGGGCAAAGCTCCTTTCTCCAGCGTCTGGGGCTGCAACCTTTCCCTGACCTGCTGCTCGGAGGGTTAACGTGAGGTTAACGCTGCCAAAGCAAATCAAAGCCCACACGACAGCAGTTCCCTGTTCCGGTTTGTGTTGCTTTCTGGCTCCTGGGACCCCGTGCCTGAGCGCCTGCCATCCCCCGGGGGCTCCCCGGGAATAATGGATCTTTATTTCCTGCCTGGGAGCAGCCCCTGCCTTTGAAAACAACCAAAGAAATTTCTCCTTGCAAGCTTTCCTTGTGAGCAGGGCGAGTGAAAGTGGAGACGATGATAACCTAATCACTGGGCTCTTTTAATTCAGAATTTCCTCTGAAGTGAGGGGGTTGAGTGTCTGCCAAGCAGCAGAGCTCGCACCGTGTCCAGCGGTAAAGCAAGCAGGAGGAATTGCTCCGGGTTTGGGTGCTGCAGGGGCTGAGCTGGCCCCTGAGCAGGAGGGTCGGGTTCTCACCCCCTGCTCTCCTGGAAATGCGGGGCTGAGCTCTGCCCTGGGACAGTGACACGGAGTGACAGCCAGGAGCAGCCCAGGGAAGGAGGAAGCTCTGGCCAGGCCATTGTGATGGGCACTGGCTGTTTCCTCACGGATGCTGCTCCTGAGGGGTCATGGGGATGTGCCCACGGCTGCAGAAGGAACCGGTGCACAGGAGGGATTTGCTCAGCACCCCCGAATGCCCACGCTGCCCTGGCAGCCAGGCACCGGATCCAGTTCCACGTCTGAGCACAAACTGGAGTGCCCACTCGGAGCCCATCTGATGATCTGATACGGAGTCCCAAGAGAGGAATGACAAGAACCACAGGAAGCTGCTTTCCCTGCACAGCTCCTGCAGCCAAGTCCTTCATCCATTTGCTTTCATCTCGAGCAGAGGAATTTTTCAGCTCCAGTTTTATGATCTCTTTTCTCCATAGGCTGGGGCTGGGCAGAGGGGTGGTGTGTTCTCCTTATAATGAGAACAATCAGAGCTGAGCAGTTATTAATCACCCAGTCATATGATCCATTACAACAAATTCTTATTAACCACAAGACATATGTTTTTCTCCTGAACTCCAGAGATAATGCCTGGAAGCAGATGGAAGAGCTGCTCTCACAAATTAAATTTGATGGGGCTTTTAAAAATGAATTAAGTCTGACAGGCCTCTCCCCGTTTAATGAAGCTGCAGTGTAACTTTGAGAGCGTACTTGTTGTTTGCTACAGGTGCTGCTGAGGGTCTGGCTTCTTCTCCTTCCCTGCTGCTGCCCCAGGGACCAGGAGCTCAGCCAAAGGCTGGGGAGCAGCAGGAGAGGACAGTAGGGAAGCCCTGGTGAGGCAGGGCAGCTCATCTGGCTTCCAGCCAAACATCCCCAAGTTCTGCTGAAGCAGAGCCTGCAGACCCCAGCAGGGTGGGTTTCCCCACCCAAGTCTCCCCTTATTTCTGCAGGGAGGGGGCCAGACTGGGGAGCATCTCCCTGGCCGCACCATCCCAAACAACTGACTTCTTAACAACAAATGCCTCACTTTTGGTAGCTAAAAACAGGTGAATTAATTACTTTGCCTGTGTATTGCTGCCTAGATGAACACAGGAGGGACTCATATTAGTCTAAAATGTTGCTATAAAGATTCAAATCAGTATTCTCAGATTGTTGGGGGTTTTTTTGTTTGGGTTTTTTTTTTTTTTTGTTTTTTTTTTTTGTTTTTTTTGGTTTGGGTTTATATATATATATATATATATATATATATATATATATACAGCATTTCCCCCATTTCTTCCAGGCACAACTCAGGAGGAAATTTATTTTCCCATGGAAAGGCAAGGTAAAATAATTTAGAGGAGTGTGAATTTAGGAGGCAGATTCACTCACATGCTACAGGGAAACTTAAAGTCAAGACAAGGAGAAGAAAATGCCTCAGGAACAGTGAGTGATATATCAAAGGATTTCTGCACTACTTTTCTATCCTCTTTTCATCCCCAGCCCTCACTAATCACCATGATTTCCATTACCTAAGAAACCTTCCCTGCCTTTAGAGAGTAGAACATGAATTGCTCAAGTATTTGGGAGGGCTATTTATAGAACATACTAAAATTAGTCAGGGCAGGTTTAAATCCAAGGAATCCACCCTCCTTTAACCCTCGCAGAGCACCATGTGCAGAGTTAACCTCGGGTAATGTCGTGTTTAGTCAGGGCAGTTATTTGAACAGGTTTGTTCAATTTAAGGTGTGTACACAGGCATTTCTCAGGGGTGCTAAACCAGAGCTGGAACAGACAGCTATTGCAGTGGAAAGCTGTTTTCCCTTGCTCCCAGAAGCTCTGGAGATATCCCCTCTGTCAGCCCAGACAGGAAATACACATTAAAATTTGATCGAGAAATCTTCCCCTCTGATTCTCCAGTTGTAAGTATCATCTTTATTCTGTGGATGTGGCAGGTTTCTTCAGGGGAATGGCAGGTTGTGAGGAGGGGCACTGACTCCTGCCTCTCCTGGGGCTGATCTGGCAGTGAGGACCCGAGTCCCAGCCTTGGTGCTCAGGGAGGGGATGGCAGGAGGTCCCACAGACAAACTGAGCATTTCCATCTCCAGCAGTCAGCACCAAACCTTCCACCGAGGATTTGTGGCCACAAAGATAGAGCAGATTTATTAGAAGCTCCCCAACTTTGTAAGGATCCTCTTCATTTCAGTCTGAAGCTTTCAGTGGTTGGAGAGTACCTGGAGCAGGTGACCTGGTCCAAACACTTCACCACCCCACAAAACTCTTCCCCAAAGCCCTGAGCAGTGGCAGCTGGCCTGGAGGCAAAGCAGCCACAGGAAGCAGGGGAAGCAGAGCAGCCTGGCAGGAACCTGAGTCCCTCTGCTCCCAGAGCGTGCTGCAGCAGCAGGGAGCCATCGTCACCAAAACAGCACAAATGGCCCCAAATGGGTATTGGCATCCCAGCAGGGACTTCATTCATCACTGAAGAACCACTTTAGGATCAAACCAGAAAGGCACAAATCACTCTCCAGGTACTTTATGCCACTTTAATCAGCAACCTTCTTGCCCTGCTTTATGGCAGTTCCTGGATTCAGAATGTCATAGAAAGTTTATATCACAAAATGGGAGTTTCCCCAGCTGTGAGGGACAGTGCAACTCCCGAGGCCCCACGGGGAGCACTGCATGGCTGCGTCTGCATGGTGCCATCCATCTCCTGCACGCAGCAGAGCACTGCAGCAACCCCTGCAGCAACCCCTGCAGCTATCCCTGCAGCAATCCCTGCAGCAATCCCTGTGCAATCCCTGCAGCAATCTCTGCAGCAACCCCTGCAGCAACCCCTTCAGCAACCCCTGCAGCAATCCCTGCAGCTATCCCTGCAGCTCTGCCTCCCACCATCCTTGTGGCAGCCAGAAATACCAAATTCATGCTATTTTTATGAGCTGGGATGACCTTGTCACACACCACTCCAAACAAAGAGCAGAACCTGTGAGGTGCAGCCCAGACCCTCTCTAAACTTGCCCCAGGTCTGACTGAGCATCCACGAGCAGGGGCTGCAGTGAAATGCAAAGCCAAGGTGAACCTGCCCAGGCACAGCTCCTGCTGCCAAGCCAACACCAAGCCAGGCTCTGTACAGGCTTGATTAACACCAGACAAAGTGCCAGGCAATCCTAGTGCCACTACAATCCAAACTGAGCCTTCACCCTCACCCTGAGCAGGCTTTGGAGGTCTGGCTTGAGTTTGCACACCCCAAGCTCTGTCAGGAATGCTCTGAATGCCTCCAGGAGCTCCAGTGGCCCTGCCTGTGCTGGCCTGGCAGGGATTTCTGCTCCTGCCTCTGCTGGCTCCTGCTGTCCTGCTGCCTTTGGGCTCCCCTGTCCTGGACAGCCCTGCAGGAGCGTGTTCCCATGGCACACCCACTGGCACACCCAACAGATAAAAACCACAGCAGGAGGAGCAGCAGGGAACTCCTTTTTGGTCACCTGAAGAGTGAGGAGTCACTCCCAGTGAGGAGCCACATCTGCTCCCAGGCTGGTGGGGGATGCCAGCAGACACAGCTGTAATGTCACCTGCTCGGGCTCCAGGGGCACCTGGCCCAGCCAAGCCTGGCACATCATCTGCCGTGCCAAACACAGCCCCGAGCAGGCTCTGCTCCCTGCAGCCAGCCCTGCCCTGCAGCGGCAGGAGCTGCCCAGCCCCGCTGACAGAGCCCTCTTGCTCCTTCCCACGGCACAGAGCAGCGCTCTGGGGCCAGAAAGGGGCACCATGCTCTGCCGCCCCCAGCTCCAAGCTGGAAAGCAGCTCCTGCCCAGCCTTATTCCCACCACAGAAGCCAAAGTGCTGAGCTGCCGGCCGGGCTGATAACGTGAGATTAGGAGAGAAATGCTGGAATGTTTTCCCTGTGATTTCACAGCAGGCACAGGACCAGGCTCCAGGGCAGGCAGGAGCAGCCCCAGGAGCACACAGCTCCCACGGGAGCTCCCAGCCCTGGCAGTGCTGCACGGGGCACTGCAGCTCCAGGAGGAGGATGAGGACGTGGCAGCTCCGCTCCCAGTTTGGCTCTGAAGCCTCCCTCATTTGTAGCACTTAGCCCCACTGCTGCCTTTGGGAACATCAGAGCTCTTCTTTAATCCATCTTCACATCTTTGTCTATGGCTTCTTTTAAGTTTGCAGCTGGTGGGACCTTCCCTGCTCTTTGTTCAGATCACAATAATTTGTCGTTTGTGTGCAGACGGTTCCTTAACTACTCCTGTGTTGGAAATAACCTTTGAAGGAATATTGGCTCTTTTATCTCCAGGGCCCTGCAAAGCACAGAGCTGCTGAATGGTGAGGCATTAAGGATGCAAAGAGAGCCCCACAAGGCAGCACATTAAACGTGAGCTCTCTTCCCTGCGAATGCAAGGGCTGCTCAGCACAATTGCTCCAGCCCAGCCTGGGTTAGGAATAAAGCCCTGCTTGAAAAAGGTTCACGGCACCACTGCTGTTTTATCATCTGCAGCCTTAATTCTGGAGGCTGCAAAAGCACGGCAACAGTTTCATTTTAGTGACAATCCAGGCACATTCACTCGTTGCTTCGCACTTCCTTCCTCCCAGCACAGTCGTTCCTAGAGCTGAGCTCTGCAGGGCAGGAGCACAGCTGGGCTGGCCCAACCCGAGCTGCTGTGACAGAGGGGACACCCCAAAGCCACTCCACACCCACTGGCACCGTGGGTTACTCCCACGAGCCTCCAGAGCACTGGCTGGCAGCTCTGGCCCTGAGATTTTTATTTCTAACTTTTCAAGACTACAGATCCTGAGGAATGAGATTCCAGGAACGAAATTCCAGCCTGCAGAACTGCGGCACCATTAGCGCTGGTGCTGCCACACAGTAACAGCACAGTGAGGGTGACCAGGGAATCACAGGCTCACACAGAGAGGGAGAGTCACCACAGACCCTTCCCTGGCTCCCCAACACATCCCTGAGCCTCCCTGAATCCCCAACCCATCCCTGAGCCTCCCTGAATCCCAGCTCCATCCCTGAGCCTCCCTGGCTCCCCAACCCATCCCTGAGCCTCCCTGAATCCCAGCTCCATCCCTGAGCCTCCCTGGATCCCTAACCCATCCCTGAGCCTCCCTGAATCCCAGCCCCATCCCTGAGCCTCCCTGGCTCCCTGCTCTGGCCCTGGCAGCCCATGGGCACACACAGCTCACGTCCTGGCAGTGCCAAGGGGGTTCTGTCTCTGGGCACAGGCAGCCAGCAGGCTGCAGCAGCAAGGACGCAGCCTTCCTGCCCCTGCATGCCCGAGGAAATGCCCCAGACACGTTCAGGGCGTTTGGAGCAGTGTTTATGAAATAACTGAGGCATGTGGTCAGAAGTGCAACAATTCAAATACTGATGAGGAACATCTTAATCCGTGGCACGGCTGGAGACTTGCCAGAGAGGCGTGGATTGTCCCTCAGAGCCACCTGCAGAGCAGGAGCCCCCCGAGGCTGGGGACCCTGCAGGAGCATCTGCTGCTCCCCCACACCCTCCAGCCCAGGCTGGAGCAGCTCTGCTGCTGATGCTGTGTTCTTTCTGCCGATGAAGGAGCGCATTGCCAGGCACCGAGCACGGGGAGCCCCGGGGTGTGCCAGCCTGCAGCCAGCAGGCAGGGGCTCCTTGGCAGCCCGGGGCTGGTTCGGAGCAGAGGATTAAAAAATAAAGGGGGGAAAACAAAAAAAGCAAAGCTGGTTCAGATTTCTATTATCTCCACCAGCATTTCACACGTTAGGGCTCCTCAGCATCCCTCATTATCACAGCCTGGGCTACAAATAATGGCTTGAGATCACTCAATTACCCTGCCCCCACTTAATGCAGTGTTTAATCCACAGACTCTGTTTTTCCTTTTTACAGCTTTTGCCACAACAGCATTCCTATCAACAAATGCAATCTGACACCTCACTCCTGTTCCAATTCAAGCTGAAGATTGACTTAAGTTTTAAAATAAAACTTGCTGATGTTTAAGGACAGTTTGATTGCCTACCCAGTCACTGGGGCAATATGAACCAGCTTTCTCCAGCAAGCAGAAGCTCATAAATGGAATTACAGTCATAGGAAAGGAGGAAATTTAAAATTTGGTGGTACAGATTTTCCTTTCAGCTACAGAAGCCTTTGCACACAGCAAGAACCAGCCCTGTACAACTTCACAGCACGTTTCCCTGTGAGCAGCTCTCACTCAGCCAGGTGTTCAACACGAGGGCAAAGGAGCACCTGGGGACAGCTCCACCACCTCCAAACTCCCCCAGCACTCGTGCAAGGAAAAGGCTTCAGCGTGAAATTACAGCCAGGAAAGCCCCAAGGCTTGGCTCATGGATTTCCACCCCTCCCCAGGCAAAGCCCACCACATCCACCCCCCTCCAGGGCTCACCCTCCTGCAGCAGCCCGGTGGCTCCTTCTGTGGGAATCCATAAAATCAGAGGGTTTTGGGAAAGCTGTGAAAGGCAGGCCTCAGAGACAGCACAACTGTGATTAGAGCTGAGTAGTACCCATAAAATGTCAGCAGAAAAATTATGTAAAAAGTAGAAAAGTAAGGACAAATGGAACAATGGTCTGTGTATTAATACTTGGCTAGAATAACTCCCTAAGCTGCAGAAAAGTATATCTAGCAAGATATTAGGAAGTTCTAAGCTTAATAATGGAGCTTTCCAGCAGCTTTCTCCCAGTGCTGCCGCAGCACACCTCCCTCCATCCCCAAATCCCAGCTGGGGCTGCTTCCACCCTCATCTCCCTCAGCACTGACCAGCTGGAGCCCAGCAGCCAGACGGGTCCCTCGGGGGGCTGCAGCCCCTCTGCCACGTCCCGGGGTGGCCAGGGGATGTTCCACGTTAGGACGAGCCAGGTGTCAGCTCCAGGAGCACCCAGACACCTCGTGCTCGCTCCCCCTGGGACAGCAGTGCTGCTGCAGGCAGCGTTGGAGCCTCTCCCCACACAGACTCCATCTTCTGCTGCTGCTCTCCTCCTGCTCTACTTGCTGCCCAAAGGTTTAGCAGCCCACGTGCAGCTTGGAATGTCTTTCTCCCTCTGGAAGTAAAGGTTAATTTTATTTTTATGCCAATCATCTGGCTCTTGAGCCTAGAACCTTCCAGCTGAGCCCACAGGGTGAGCACTGTGCTCTCCCTGCTCTGAGCCAGGGCTGCTGGTCCATCCCCGCAGGAGGCTGGGCTGCTCTGCTCTGTCTGCTCTGTTTGCTCTGCTCTGCTCTGTCTGCTCTGTTTGCTCTGTTTGCTCTGCTCTGTCTGCTCTGCCCTGCTCTGCTCTGTTCTGTTCTGCTCTGCTCTGTCTGCTCTGCCCTGCTCTGCTCTGTCTGCTCTGTTTGCTCTGCTCTGTCTGCTCTGTTTGCTCTGCTCTGTCTGCTCTGCTGGGAACAGGCCCAGCACCAGAACAAGCTTCAGCTGCACGGCAGAGGTTCAAAGCCTGGGCAGAGAGAAACCCCAGGGATTTCTACCCCCAGGTTCACTTCAGGCCACCTCTAGCCCAAATGTTGTTCCCTGGAGGAGCCCCTGCTGGAACAAATCGCGGGAGTGAGGTGACATAGCGAGCATCCCTGCAGCCCAGAGCAGCAGCCAGAGCACTCCAGTGCTGCTGCTTCCCCGCACTGCAGCGCTGGAGCTGGAGAGCAGGGCTGCAGCTCCTGAGCCCAGCGGGTCCCCTCTGCAGGGCTTTCTGCAAGCTGCACACTCGGCAGAGCAGCACCACGGCCCAAATGAAGGAATCCTTTGATAAAGTGCAGTCATTTATTTGAAAAGTGTAGTCTCGCCATTAAAATGCAAATGAAATGAGTGCTAATACATTAACTGGGGATGGGAGCTGAAATGGCTCATGACGTGTGTGCTTTCATGTGGAATAGAGCTGAGTGATAACGGTGTGTGTGAGAGAAGTCATGTTCAGATGTACATGTTTGTTTATTGAAGATATTAATGAAGGGCACTGCTTAAAGAGCATTATTATTTCTTCATCTTGTCTTTCTTTTGTGCCTCCCTGGTTCAAGTTTCCTGCTGAGGGGACCCTCCCCAGGGGACTCTGATCAAAAGTCACCTTTGATGAATGATCTGAGTCCATGCTGAAGCCAACACAAAAGCTGAGATGTTTTTAATGCTCTGCTTTGAAGAGGAGCAGCAGGTCCCCCCAGCTGCATGGGCTGCAGCTGCTGTGGCAGCTGATTCAGAAATACCTGGAAAAGAGGCTCCAGTCCTTCTCAGGGACATCCCTTGGGAACACGGCCGGTGTCAGGGTGGCTCTGGGTCTGCTCTGCGGGGAAAACCAGGCCTGGGATGCAGGGAGAGCCCCAGGGCTGGAGGAGCAGGGCCAGGGAGCCCACCTAGGGTCCGTCACCTGCAGGAGGGTGTGTCACCTGCAGGAGGGTGTGTCACCTGCAGGAGGGAGTGTGCACAGAGCAGCCCTAAGCAATGGCAGGCTCTGCTCGGGCACTTGTGCCACTGCAGGAAGGAAAAGGGAAACAAGGAAGTTTCTGCAGGGCTGGTTTTCTTTGCCAGGTGCTGTTCACACTCCCCGGGCTGGGCTCTGAAAGCACAGGGGCCCAGGCTGCTGGATTTGTAGCCGTGGGTGCCAACAGCCGTGGCACCGTGTGCCATCAGCCATGGCATGGTGTGCCATCAGCCATGGCATGGTGTGACATCAGCCATGGCACCGTGTGACATCAGTCACAACATGGTGTGACATCAGTCACAGCACCATGTGACATCAGCCATGGTACCGGGTGACATCAGCCATGGCATGGTGTGACATCAGCCGTGGCACCATGTGACATCAGCCATGGCACTGTGTGCCATCAGTCACAGCACGGTGTGACACCCTGAGCACCTCTGTGCCAGGATGCCCGCACACCCCGAGGCCCTGGCAGGAGCACCCAGACCCAGCTGTTCCATTCACAGAGCACTGCAGGGGCAGAGATTTGGGGCCCTTGCTCTCCTGCAGGGACATGACCTGGCTTCACTGCCACAGCCCCAAGAGCTCTTCAAGCACGTGGCCGTGTGGCTTTTGCCTTCCTCTCATCCCCCTGACCTGCTCAGCACTTCCCAGAGGCAAATGAGCAGGGAAAATGCTCCCTGCTCTCTTTGTCTGGCACGAGCTGTGGGTAGAGAGCTGCAAACTTTGCCTTTCCCCCATCACCAGGGCAGGTGCGTGCCAGCATCTGAAACAACTGTGTGACACTTTGAAATTAAATCCTGCTGCTGCTGCCACCCTTCCCCATCTCCTGTGTTTGTGCACCCACAGGTTTGTTTTTGTAGGGTTGCTCATAAGTGCTCTGGCTTTGTCTCCATTACACAAAAGGTTTTTCCCATCAAAACAACTAATTGAAGTTCATTCTCTTGTTGTGAGATCATTGTCTAGACAAAGAATTATAGATTTTGCCCAGATATACCTAGGGAAGAAAAAGCCAGCCAGTCCCTTTTAGGTAACACTATCTTATCACAGTTTGCAATGTACACCGAGGCTGATATCTGCAGTAATTATCTGTGTAAAAACACCTCTCCTTTCACAGTGAAGACATAACAAGGGATACACATGCTTGATCTGCCTGCATTTTGTTGTTACTATAAAGTTGTCATCGACTCCACGTATGTTCTGTTGGTGCTGTACTGCTGTGAGCCAGGACAAAGCTGCCAAAATTATTTGCAGTTCTCAATTTGCGTAAAGAAACGCAAACGTATTCCAGCAGCCCTGGAATCACCCATCCAGGGGAAGGAAATGCTGTCTGCAAGGGCATTTTTGGAAATGAGAGCCACACCAGGATGGGTATTTTGGGAGGTTTCTCCAAACCTGAGCAGGAGCTGGGAGCAGTGAGGCCCTCAGTCTGAAGGAGGGGAGGGAGATCCGCGAAAAGCCGCTCCCAGTGACCATCCACGAGCAGGCACGGCGCTGGTTCAGCTGGGGACGAGCCTTCCCTGCTCCAGGCACGCTCAGGGTCCCAGGCTGGGCCAGCAGCCCTGACCTCACCCCTGCCATGGACCCCCCTGGCATTTCCCCGGGCACCACTGGGACAGATTTCATTTCATTCCCTGTCCCTTTCAGAGGTGTAAATGGATTTAAACCTGTGGGTGTTTTCTGGGGGCACTCGGGGGCTCTCAGCACAGGTGATGCTGCAGAGTGGGACACGGCAAATCCTGGGGCAGGAGGAGCAATACTGTGACACTGCAGACTGTGCTTTGGTTCAGGAGGATTCTGAATTCCTTTGTGTCACTGTAGGACACGAAACACCACGATGCAAACACGCTGCTGTTCTCTAGGTAAAAGGGAAGTTTATTTTCTGACTCCAGCATTTATAGATTTCCAAAGGTGACACTGGATTGGAGGGTGACAGTGCCACCTCTCCAATGACACTGGACAAACCAACAGTCCATCAAATTCCTCCTCCTCCGTAAAATAATGCAGAACAATAAGTTATTTACAGAAAGTGTGTGACAAAGTTTGCTATAAGAATGTAAACATCAGAAGGCTTTAAAAAATCTTTAAAAATCAGGGGGACACCTTTGCACTCATCCCCCTGAGCAGCCACCTGGGATCCAGGGACGCCGATACCAGCCCGGGAGAGCTGGCATCTGGTGACCAGCACCGAACTCCAGCAAGCAGCGAGATTTGTCCCGGTGTGAGACAGCAGAGCCCTCCCTGCTGACAGAGCCCTCGCACAGGGGGCTTTTCCCACCTCCCCAGGGTGGGACGCGTTCCTTTGGGAATGAGGTACCCGCAGACCCCCGCGCTGGCACTGCCCCCTCAGCCAGCCCGGGCACAGCGGCTCAGGCTCCTGCTGGAGCCGAACAGCCCCAAACCGGGGGGCTCCTGCTGCCCCGTCCTGCCCCCCGCGCCGGGCAGCCCCGCCAGCTGTTCCAGCTGTGCCACACGCTCCGAACCGTGCAAACGGCAGAAAACAAACCTGGGAGCCCCACAGAGCGGCTTTCAGGGCTCCCATCCATCCCGAGAGGAAAAGACACAAACCACGCTTTACAAAGCCCAGCCTAGCCCGGAGCTCTGCCCAAGCCGAGAGGAAAAGTCACAAACCACGCTTTACAAAGCTCAGCCTAGCCGGTTCCCGGCCCAATTCGAGAGGAAAAGTCACAAACCACGCTTTACAAAGCTCAGCCTAGCCGGTCCCCGGCCCGAGCCGAGCCTTTCGGGGCGGAGCCGGGGCAGCGCTGCCGGGCTCTGCTGAGCCCCCGGAGCAGCCCCTGCCAAAGCTGGGCACACAAAAGGCAATTGTTCCCCCGCGCCCGGAGGGAGGGAGGCAGCCCCGAGGTCCCCCCAAGCCCCTTGATTTATGGCTTGCAATAATTTGTGTTGGAGCCCTGCGACCACAGTGCTGTGCGGGTGACCTGGAAAAATAAGTCTATTAACCCTAATCAATCTCCCATTATCCACCCTCGGCCACAATTTAGCCAGCGAAGGAGTCGCCAGGGCCTCTCAACCGGGCTCGAACTAATCCCATTGTCTTTCCTAAGCGGGGCCCGAGAGCGAGGAGCGGCTCCTCCAGCGCAAAATTGTCGCTCCGTGTCTGAGGGGACGGAACCGGGGGACGAGGGCTCCTCTCTTTCGTCTTTTAAGCAGAAAGTGGAGGATTGTTTTCCTTCCGAGTGCTGGGGCTCCCAGGGTCCGCAGCATCTGCAAATGCCTGCACATTAGGGGCTTGATTAGGGCAGCTAATTATGAAGTTTATCAGGGCTGTGGTGCAGCTTGGCTCGGCTGTGGCACCCCATGGAAAGGACAGGGGGACAAAGGGACCTGGGGTGTCACTTGTACGGGCTCAGGGTAATGGGTTCAGCAGAAAATGTCACTTGAATCCGGACCAGGAAAACCAGGAATACAAAGCCTCTTTCTGACTGAAGTCTTTTCTTTCCTTCCCTTCCCCCTCTAGCCTTTAAAAAAGATTTAACAAATAAAATAAATCTGGAAGTCCTATGAACTCGGCAATGCCCAGAATAGCAGTAAATCAGGAAACCCTGCCATGCTCCCTGTCAGAACCCTGCAGCAGGGAAGGACTCAGCAATCAAAAGATGCTCCGTGGTGAAACATCCTCCAAATTAGTCCAGCAGCAAGCTAATTTTCTTTAGCCCTTTTATGTTAATCAAAAAGGAAAAGAGAAAGTGGGGACATTATCCTGCCAGAAATGAAAACAATCCTTGCAAAATTTCCCCCCTTCGGCATGAATTAGAGCAGAAACAAACACACCACAGGGCTCCAGCAGATCTTCCAGGATTAATTATTATATTCACAGCAGCTCAGCATTTTCTTAGGAAATTAAATTTTTCAAAGCCCTCTCACGTGCACAGAAGCCCGTTGCCAGCTCACAATGCTCCGATGCAGCTGAAGAATGAAAATTCCCCTGGTTTTGGGGTGCTTCTCTTTCGAGGGCACATAAAAACCTCGAGTGGCCTTGGAGCAGGGCATGGAACTTCCCAAACTGCCAGTCAAGGCATCTGCACGCAGCCGAGCAGCGGGAGTGAGGGCAGAGCCAGCCCCGCGGGGACAGGGGACACCGGGGCAGGACAGGGGACACCAGGACAGGGACAGGGGGCACCAGGGTAGGACAGGGGACAGCAGGGCAGGACAGGGACAGGGGACACTGGGGCAGGACAGGGGGAATGCCCAGCCCCAGGACAAGGACAGTCTCCCTCAGACAAGGACAGGGGGATGCCCAGCCCCAGGACAGAGGGATGCCCAGCCCCAGGACAAGGACAGGCTCCCCCAGACAAGGACAGGGGAATGCCCAGCCCCAGGACAGAGGGATGCCCAGCCCCAGCACTCCAGGGGAAGGGTTTTGGAGCCGGACAAACAGGAATGATGGGCTGTGCAGGAGGGGGAACTCACCCACACAAAAACACCTGTGTGCAGAGCTGGCAGGAGGCAGGTGGGGCAGGCACAGCGAGGCCTGGCACTGCTCTGTCTCTGCCCTTCAGGAGAGCAGAGCTGGGCTCTTGGGAAGCCAGGCAGGGGGATCCCGTGGGATAGGGCCCTGCAGGGCAGAGGGAGTGCTGGCTGATATTCGGGGATCACTGAAGCTTGGGAGTGATGCATCCTGACGAGGATGGCAAAAACACCATGGAGGGGTAAGGAGCTGCTGAGCAAGCTGGGAGGGGAAAAAAGCTTTCAGAGGATGGCAGTGGGGACAGCCAGCCTGGGAAGGATACAGGGAAAGGGAGGGATGAGGGCAGGAGAGCCGAGGCCCAGTTAGAGCTGAGCCAGGCAGGTAAAAGAGACAGAAAGGGTTTCTGTTTGTTCCCTGGAAGCATTCAAGGCCAGGCTGGATGAGGTTTTGGGCAATCTGGTCTAATGAAAGTTCCCTGCCCATGGCAGGGGGTGCAATGAGATAGGTTTGAAGGTCTCTTCCAACCCAAACCTGTGCTGGAGCATCTCCGGTTTGGTCTGTGCCTTTAGTGACACCCCCCCAGGCAAGCAGCCAGCATCAGGAGCTGTTAACAGAGCTCGGGAGGTAGGGCTCTCCTGGAGGGACAGAAAATAGCAGGTCTGGCCCACACCTGCCCTGGCCCACTCCCCAGAGCCTGGCAGTGCTTCAGGTGCTTGCACAGACACAGTTTTCTGTCTGTAGGTGGGCAGGTGTGGATAAACCCACCTGTGCCTGCGCCACACACACCCCAGAGAGAGAAAAGCCCTGACAGCCTCGTTAGAAGGAGACTTGAAGATCCTGGTGTTATGGATTGGGTGAGGCATTAGATTTATTCAATGAATTAAGATCCTGATGTGTTATTTCCAGGATGCCTTTGGAGATAGAGTTGTAACTCATGGCTGCCATGGGAAATTCTGCACCGAGGCCTTGAGGAGAAAGCATTCACTTTTTTATGGTGTCCATTGGGGAGGGAAATTAATGCTAAGCAGGCAGTGATAATTTGCTGCTTTATAGGATTGAATTATCGCCCTGTCAGCACAGAGATGAAAACCCTGAGCCATGAACAAATACACCTTTGCACCTGAAGCTGCCTGGAGCAGCTGCCGTGCGCTGCCCTCGCTCCACGGAGCCTCTGCTGTTCCAGCAATTAATTCCGAACTTCGCCTTGTCCTTCCGAGTGCTGGGCATGCCTTCATTTGGCACTCCAATATTCCGTGCTCCTTCGCCAGGCTCATAAATCACACACAAACCCTTCCTGAAAACAGAAAGGGGATCTGTTCTCCTCTCCATGCGCAGGCACAACTTCCCAGAGTTAGTGCAAGTTTGGCACGTGCACGGGAGAGGTGGCTGAGCCCCATGGACCAAGAAGTCATTGGCATGGAAAAATAATTGCAAGAGAAACAGCTAACTGAAAAGCAGGAATACCATGACTTGGATCAAATATATTATGCTGTATTCTGAAATAGCTTTATTTAGCACTATCTGCTCTGCATTTGCTGGAGGGCAAAGTCTGGGCCTGTGATCAACTTTTCCTTGCTCCATTTCTACTGTCCCTTCTCCCCACTGCAGTTCCTGACATGGGGAAAGGCAGGGTTTTCTCTAATTTTTCCCAGATGTTGAAGAAAGGTCCTTTGTCCTATACCCAGCCCGGGGCAGAGGGATGTGGAATGAGAGATGAGGTGGCTGTGGGCCTCAGTCTGCCACTTCCTCAGGCTGGCAGTCCCAGTGATGGAGCTGAGGTTGCCAGAGGACTTCTGGGTTCTCCTCCAGATTCCCAGCAGGAGAAGGTGTGGATTTATCCCAGGTCCAAAGGACATCCCTCTTTCCTCCAGGAAAAGCCACGTGTCCAGGTGCAGTGGGGTTTTCCAGCTGTGTGCACTGGCCTGGGGTTGTTCCCAGAGCAGGGAGATTCCAAGGCCAGGAATCAATCACCCTTCAACAGCAAAACATTCCCTGCCTTTTACTCACACAAGCTCTGCTTGTTCTCCAGGGCAGAGGGAGCTGGGACGTCTCCCACCCTGCAAAGTCAGCCTCTCCCACAGAGCTCCAGAGCTGATCAAACACTTTCTGGTGACCTGGACTGCACCTTCATCTCATCCCAAATGCTCACTCTTTCCAGGTGTGGATTTCACTAAACTGCAGTTGCAACAAGCAAGCAGTGCTGAATTTCCAAACTGCAGGTACTTCACTCAACACAGCTTTGGCTCAGACAGCTCTGGCCTTCCTACAGCAAAAAAGTAGCCTTAAAAATATGATGGAGATTGGAAAACAAAAATCCAATTGGTTTAAAACCAGATGAGCTGGGAAGGGGAAATATTAACTGGTTAAAACAGGGAATATGTGAGGGCTGGGAGTGAGGGGAAGATGTCCCTGCCCAATATTGGAGGTGATTGAAATGAAACAAGAAGGCAGCAGGGGCTGAGAGAGAAAAGCTTCCCTCTGAGCTGGGCCCTTTAAAACCAGCTGCAATTGAAGTGGAAGAATGAAGCAGAGCAGCTGAGGGCTGGGATAAGATTGATTTAAGACAAGATACAATTTAAAGGCAAGGCAGAGGTGGAAGCAGAGGCTACAATGAAATCAATTTACACCAAGATGTGATTTAAACTGATGAACTCGGGTTGGGAGAACTGGAGCAGGGGGAGGGAAAGGGGATGGGGAGCAGCAAGGCAGGGGAGACGTGCCTTGAGCCTGCTGTGATGGGCTTGGGGCTGCTTTTGCTAGAGGACAAAGGGCTGCTCCTGAAAACCTGCACAGAGCCAGAATTTGCTGTGTGGGGGCAAGGAGGGAGCCCGCACGGGCTGTGTGCCCCCACGAGCTTGGGCACAGCGCCGTGCTCCCTCAGCCCAGCCAGCTG
The DNA here is from genome assembly GCF_017590135.1 of Pyrgilauda ruficollis. NCBI lineage: Eukaryota > Metazoa > Chordata > Aves > Passeriformes > Passeridae > Pyrgilauda > Pyrgilauda ruficollis. The sequence goes on along the minus strand of NW_024521651.1, from coordinate 161,193 downwards.
GGGGTCTGAAGGGCTCCTTGCCCCAACTGCGGCTGTCCTTTCAGTTTTCCTTTCTCGTGACCCTGGGTTGGGTTGAAAGCTGTTGTTTTTGGTTTTGGTCGGGTCTGTAGAGCTGTGGGTGGCACAGGGGGAGCTCTGCAGGACAGGGCAGGAGGCAGTGTGGGTGTGGGATGTGGGATGTGGGATGTGGGATGATGCCCTACACTAAACCTGGGCCTGCCTGCAGGAAGAGCAGGCAACAAAGGCAGCGCAGAACACGATGTGTGAAACCTGAAACGCTGCAGGGAAGGGGCTGGATGGGAAGAAAAGCAAAGATAAAGAAAGCTTAATTCCCTTGGGAGGGGAGATGTTTACTCTGCTAAGACATTTATGGAAAGAGAAAACTTTATTTTAAGCCAAAGCAGGAATAATTACTGGTCCAGCTGATGCTGCCTTGGCACGCTGGCTGCAGCTCAGGATGAGTGTTTTCCTTGTCAAGGCACAAATTTATTCCTTTCCACACATTCCAGCCAACAACGCTGGGTGAAAGGGAGGGGCTGGGGCAGAGGGGGGGACACAGTGGCCTTTCCACAGGGATAACAGGCATTAGTTCATCACCTTGGCCTCTCCAGGGGCCACGGAAAGGACGCCCAGAAAGCTTCACCCAGGTCTCCCCAGGAGCTGGAACAGAGATCTCTCCAGAAAGTGAGCCTGGGGCTCCCAAAGAGCATTCCAGGAGCACTGCAGGTGAGCCAGGACACAGGGCCCAGCAGCCAGGCCTGGAGCTCACGGCCATAAACACCCACGGCCAGCCCAGTAAATCTCTCAGCAGCCCCGGCAGTCGCCACTCAGTCTAAGAGCCGAGACTAAACAGAAAAATGCGGAGAGCCCAGCCCAAAGTGCTCCCCAAAGGATGCATGTGCTGCCCCTGCAGGGCAGGGCTGAGCCAGGGCTCTGCCGTGGGGCTGAGCTGGGCTCAGCAGAGCCCTGGCTCAGCTCAGCCAGTCTTGACCTGATCCTGGCTGCGGGGACAGCCCGTGCCCCCAGGTCTGCCCCGGAGAGCAGAGCAGGGCTGTCGGAACCCAGGCCATCCCTCTGGGTGCCCTGGCTGGCTCCAGATCCTGGCAGGGGCTCAGAGACCCTGGCAGGAAGCCAAAGACACTTGGGAATTCGATCTTAACCCATGGAGCAAATTACCAACCTTGTATGAAGAATTACAAGTCACAAAAGTTTAAGCAGCATAACAGTAGTTGTCAAAAGGTGAAAGGTGAATTTTGAAAAATTTTACTATGGGGGTCTAAGAATCAAAATGGAAGAATTTGGGTGTTGTCCTGTCCTTCTTCCTTCTTCTTCCTAGCCCCATCTTCTTGGTGATGGTGGCACTCTGAGATTAGTATAAAGTAGAAAGTCACAGTCTAACATAGGTGACAGGATGGAACATGATTGTAAATATCAAATACGTAGTTTATAGTATAAAAAACAACACCAGCCCTGTGGGAAGGCAGTGTGCCTCAAACTGACCTGCAGAACAGACCTTGGCAGGACAGACAGAAAATGTTTTAGATAAGAAATAATAAACAGCCTTGAGAACGCAAAACGAAGACTTCTGACTCCTTCTTTGACAACTGAGTTGGGGAAAAGAGACTTTTAATACACCCCGGGATCAGCTTGAGCAGAGGAGATCCTGAGACAGGGAGAATGGGCCAGCAGGAACCTGCGCTGCCCCCAGCCCCATGCAGGTGTGACCAGCTGGAGCCTGGCGAGGAGGTGGCCCTGCCACGGGGAGGGCTGGCAGCTGACAGCAGAGCCCAGTGTTCCCCTTCTGTGCTGGCAATCGGCAGATCAAACCTTTAATCCCAGACTGGAGGGAGGGGACAATCCCCCTGGAACACCTGGCAGCTCCGGCTTTGAGGAGGGAGAATGGGCCAGCAGGGACCTGCACTGCCCCCAGCCCCACGCAGGTGTGACCGGCTGGAGCCTGGCGAGGAGGTGGCCCTGCCACGGGGAGGGCTGGCAGCTGACAGCAGAGCCCAGTGTTCCCCTTCTGTGCTGGCAATCGGCAGATCAAACCTTTAATCCCAGACTGGAGGGAGGGGACAATCCCCCTGGAACACCTGGCAGCTCCGGCTTTGAGGGCACCTGGCTGCTCGGGGTCCTGCCTCTGCCCACAGCCGGGCTCACTCTGTGTCCCATCTCCTGCCAGGACCTGCCTCGAGCTGCAACTCAGCTTTCAAGGCATTTAAACTCACCCTGAACTGAGCCCTGCTGTGGAGATCAGTCACAAAACACAGGTGGGAATAAAGCCCCTCTGTCCCCCCAGGGACCCAATATAGTGGCTCAAAGATTCCTGTCCCCAAGAAATGTGAGTCAGAAATGTGTGAAGGACTCCTGTCCCTGTGTCCCTTCTCTCAGCCCATGAATGCAAAGCACTTTCCTTGTCCTTTGCAATTAGCTTGATTTTGAACAGGCTGAGTATGAAAGAAAACCAGGCATTTCCAGTACTTTTAAGCCCCATTTGGTCTGATTAAAGAAGTCTTTAAAAAACGAGAAAGGAGGGAGAAAGCAATAACTTTTTAAAACTTGTCTTGAGTGCAAAGGAAAATGGAGTGCAGTGTATGAGTAATTCAGGATTAATTGTAGAATTACGTTATTCATGCAATGCTGGCTGAGGGAAAGAATAAGCACTTCTGAAGCCATTAAAGGAAATCCCAGTAAAATATGACTTAGCTGCTGTGTGCAGTCTGGCAGGTCCTGGAGGGAATGTGTGCAGCAGAAATGTCCAATTTATGGCTCTGAGCCAGGGAAACACAGAGGCCAAAGGCCCCTCTCTTTGTGGATGCAGGGAGGGGGAAATGTTTATCTGTAGGATATTGTGGCTGCCCTGAGACAGGAAAACACAGCTATTCAGGAAAGCATGGGGCACATCATTAATTTAAAGCCGTTGGGACTGAACCCGGGCTGCAGATCACAAGAAGCTCCTTTCTCCTGCAGTGCTGGTTGCTGTTCCTGGCTGATGTGTGGCTGCAGGCCCAGCTCCTTGCTCAGCAGTGATGCCAAGGTGTCCCTGCTGCAGCACCCCGTGAGAGCTGCAGCACTGCCCCGCTTCTCCTGCACCTCCTGCCTGGGAAAGCAGCAGCCTTCTCCAGCCAGGCCACACCCTGCAGCCTGGGGAGGGGGATTCCCACCCCAGGGAATCTGGAAAACAGTTTGGCCGTGTCCAGGGTGGGCTTCAGCCCAGGCAAGAGGAGCTGGGGCAGGGGGTGAAGGGAGATGCTCCTGGTGGGATCAGCGAGGGCAGAGCTGGGCTCAGAGAGCAGCAGCTGTGCCCAGGCAGCCACGTGGGCAACTCCTGGTCTTTGCCAGGGCACGAGGAACAGCCCACACCCAATTTCCACTGGGGACTGCCCCCTGCAGCCAGTCTTAACAAACATGGGCATTTTTGCCAGCCTGCCACGGTACAGACACAAATTGTGCCAGCGTCTGGAGAGGGAGCCCGTGTCCAGCAGAGATGGGGTGGGCAGAGCTGTGCTGGGGTTTGGAGGGAGGCTGGAGCACAACACACAGAAGCTGAGCTGGTTTTGAGGGGTGGGAGTGTTGCCTCCAGGCCTGGAGGGTGCTGAGTGGTCTCATCACCTGCTAAGCCCATCCCAAAGCCCGGCCCTGCACTTTAAGCAGCCATTTGTGCTGTAGAAACTTCTGTAAAATGCTGGCAGCTGCCCAGGAGAGACTGCCTGGAACCCCCTGGCTGTGGGATCATCACCCGGATCCCTCACCTGGATCCCTCTTCTGGATCTCTCACCTGGATTCCTCTCCTGGATCTCTCACCTGGTCACTCACCTGGATCTCCCTGACTGCTCCACCGGTGTCATCCAAGGACAATTCACTCATTCACTGCCAGCAAACTCCATTAACCTCCCACAGGAGCCAAGAGGGTTCTGGAGCTCACGGATGCCCCACGAGTCTTTCCATGACACCAGCTAATTATCTCCTCATTAACAACAACATTAGCATTCCATTTGACATATACAAGATAATTTGTTAATTGCACTTTAATTACAAAGTTATTAAGAGCTCAGAGGCATTCAACAGAAGATTGCAATTACCACAAGCTGTAGAATTGCTCCCAGCAATTTGGAGATGTTATCAGAAACTGATTCCCGTGTTCAGCTGAAGATGGAGAGGAGACAGGAGATTTATGGGCTGGCAGCACAAATTCCTTCTGCAGCCTCTGAGGACGCTTTCACTCGTGCCCTGGGAAGCCCCAGGAGCTGAGGTGCTGCAGACATCACTGGCTGGTTTCTCGGGCTCGTGTTCTCCAAGCTCCAGCCCCCAGGCAGGAGAGATGGACAGGGGCACGGGGGGCCCCGGGGCTGAGCGGGCTCAGGAGCCCCAGGAGCGTTTGGCACCTCAGAGCCAGCTGTGCCCGGGACACAGAGCTGCAGCCCCTGCCCTGTGCCAGAGCCCCCGTGAGGAGTGGGCTCCTCCCAGAGCTGAGCTGCCCACCCAGCTCAGGGACACCCGCAGCACCCACAGAGCTGCAGGGGGAAAGCCCTCCAAGGTCCTGGAATCCAACCTTTAAGGCAGCGTCGCCTTTTCCGTCACTAAAGCTGAGCTCCTGGCCCAGGCAGGGCTTTGCTGAGCCTGGTTCTGTGTCCTGTGGTCGTGCCCAGGTGTTCCTGCCCTGCACTGGGGATGTCCCATCAGGCAGCTCCAGCAGCACTGAGAAGAGCAGGCTGTGTGGAGAGCTCAGGGCACCTTCCAGGACCTGCAGGGGCTGCAGGGACAGGGACACTTCCACAGGAGCTGGAGGGGCAGGACAGGAGAAGGGGCTCGAACTGAAAGAGGGGAAGTTGAGGTTGCATATTGGGAAGGAATTGTGCCCTGGGAGGGTGGCAGGGCCTGGCACAGGGTGCCCAGAGCAGCAGTGGCTGCCCCTGGATCCTCTGTGCCCAGGCTGTGCATAAAGCCAAGGCTGTGTTTGCTCCTTGCTGAGAGCTGGGCGTCCACGGAGTGCCAGGACCTGCCCTGAGCCTGCTGAAGAAATGTAGGCAGGGGAGGCTCCCCTGGGCTGGATGAGAGTGCCTGTTCTCCCTTCCTTTCCTTCCATTCATCTGAGATGTCTCGCTGCGACGTCATTCCCTGGACTGGCTGCCAGGTCTGATCAGAGCCCCAAGCCCCGAGCACGGCACCGCCGGGGTTAAACCATCCTGCTCAACTCCAGCTCCTGAAAATGGTTTTGCCTTTTTTTTCCACCCCAAAGCAACTTCACAATAAGGCCTTAAACTGGGATGGCTGTTCAGAGGCAGGAGTTTCCAGGGCACACGGGAGCAGCGTTTGCAGGCGCTCGCGGCTCCATCCCAGAGGCGTCAGGCACACGCCCAGCACCAGGCAATTTCATATTTCTGCGTGAATATCCCTACAAGTGCCACTCCTGAGCTGATTTAACACCGGGGCTGTGGTGTCTAACAGCTCTCCAGTGATTAATAACAGCCATTTGTTCAAAGCTAACAGCCCCAGTGTGACAGTAACAGATAAATTAGCAACATTAAAAATATGCTAAGGAAAACATTTATGTACTGGCTGAGTGCAGTGTGGGACGGGAACACACATCCGTTGTGCCAATAACAAGCTATTAATGAGGAGGGCTGGATGTTTAAGCCATCTTTGCCCTGTTCTCCCATAATCATTCTGACATGGTTCATATTTAGCCTGATGAGCTGGGCCAGTTCCTCTAGACACGGATGTTTTCATGTGCTCAGGCAGGAATATTGCAAGCAGATGGTGGGAGGAGCAAGAGGAAGGTGGAACACTGTTCCCTCTCGGTTCCCTTTGTCAGGGAGCAGCCAATGTGCCAAGTAAGATCTGGGCATAAATTACAGGGCTGTTTCCCAAATTACATCCCCAGCTTCAGATGTCATGCAAAACATTTTAATAATTCCAATTAAAATTCTTCTGTTCAACAGGTCCCAGGATGCCCCTCCTGCCCACCAGGAGTCTCAGCAGCAGTTCCTGTCCCCAGGGGTGACAGCAGCCCTGGAGGGGACGGGAGCTGAGCCCTGCCTTGGGTCACAGCCCTGCCCCAGCCCCGAGAAAAGCTGTTGGGCCCTTTGCAGCTGCAGTGTGCCTGGAGCCCTGGGCTTTGTGGTTTTCAAAACCCCAACCCTAACCCCAGCCCTAACCCTAAGGTTAGGTTAGGTTTTGAAGCTTTGGTGGAAGCCTGGAGCCGAGTCACATCCTCAGAGCAACTCAACACATCTCCACTTGTTCCATGTGGAAATAATCCCAGGGCATCACAGCACCCCTCCAATAGAAAACTGCCAGCCCAGCCCAAAATGCAGCTTTTGTCACGACGAGCCCCAGCAGATTGCGGTGTTTTGTTCAGCTGGTGAGGTAAGAAGGTCCTTTTGCTGGAATTCCACTTTGCAGGGCCCAGCCCCCGTAGAAATCTGCCTGCTCCTCGGAGGGATTGGCTTTTACTCCTTTTGTTCCTGCACTGATATTGAGGAGCAGGCCATGGGACAGAGCCTTGAGCAGCTCCATTGTACAAACGACTCCCAGCAGGTGAGAGATGCTGCTGCTTGGCCCGGCCGGTGCAAACAGAAATCAGGGCAATACTCCTCAGCAAATCCTGCAAGGCAAGCGGAAAACTTGAAATTTAGGACTAGGCAGTGGTAAAAACTTGAACAGAGTCCAGCCCCTGTTCCCATCTCTGCACTAACAGGCCCCGAGCGCTGCTTGGGGAGGCTGAGGGGCTCGGGGGTCTCTGGAGAGGGGCTCCCAGGGCAGCCCCGGCTGTCAGCACAGCCCAGCGTGTGCAGATGGGATGTGGAGCCCGTGCTGACAGATTCACGAGCTCATTGGCTCCGCAGCGAGCTCAGCCTCGCCTCGACAGGGATGCTCAGCAGCTCCTCATCTCTCTTGTCAGGAGTAATGGACCAGGGTGATTAGAGCTGTTTCATTCCCCCTGAATGCCCTTCCAAGTTGTGTCTTGCTTTGAGGTGTTTGTTTAAACACTCCCATGTTCCATTTGGAAGTGTTCTTTGAAAAGAACCCAAATGGTTTTCAACCATAAGCTTCCCATTTTGCTGATAATTGCTTCCTTAGTTTAAAAAAAAAAAAAAAAAAAAAAAAAAAAAAGCACTACTTTAGGTGAAGATTTCCCACTCCCCTTTCCCTGGATGTTGTCCTCCCTGGGTCTCTGGTGGTTTTTGCAAGGGGGGCTCAGGGTGGGCTGGGAGGAGGGACAGAGCCACCTGCTCCCTCCCCATCCCCATGAGCTCATGGGCCAAACATCCCCCTGAGCATGAGCTCACAGCTTAACACTCCTCGGCTCCAGTCTGTGGGAAAATGTGAGCGTTTCCCCCTGCTCCTGATGTGAAAAGTCACAGCTCTGTCTTCCCCAGGAGCCAAAACCACCCCAGGACTTGCCCAGGAGCAGGGAGAGGAAGGCTCTCAGCTGCCTTTGCTGGGTTCACAGGGCAGCCCCCAAGCCCAGCCCTCATCTCCCATCTGGTCTCTACAGAGGCTCCATCAGCAGGACTTTGCAGCCTTGCCCTGCACACCTCAGGTGTGCGTGGTTCCCGGGGCCGACAAGGGTGTGACACACGGGTGGCACCTGGAGCCACCGCTGTGACAGGGGCAGTGCTGAACAGGCTGGGCAGCAGAGCCATGCCAGCCGGGGGCACGGCTCACAGCCTTTCCAGACACCTTACAAGCAGCAGAATAGAACGAAAGGCTCCGATTTGAGGCAGGAAAAGGCCAGGAGGTGTAACTCCCTGAGGAGGGAGGACAGACAGGAGCAGTAACCCAGCCCCAGTGCCTGAGCTGGGGGCTGAGCAGCGTGGGTCGTGCCAGCACGGCTGGGCAGTGTTTTCTCCTGGTTATGTGACTGCCAGCCTGTCTGAAACCCGTGGTTCTGAGCCTGGTTTCCCTCTGAGCTCCTGCCCAGGCACGGCCCTGCAGTGTGCCAGCCTTTGCCATCTGCCCGCAGCCCTGGGTGATTCAGCAGCTCTTGCTGTCATCCAGAGCCGCCTCTGCTGCCACATGTCACCCCAGCCCGGGCCCTCTGCCCGCAGGAGAAATGTGTGAAGGGTTTTGGTTGAGAGCTCCTGCTTGGCCCTGCGGGCCCGGAGCTGCCGGGAGCTCTGACACATCCCCCAAAGCCTTTCATGGATTAACCAGTGTGGGATGAGGCTGTTTGTTTGCCGTGGCAGATTTGTGGGAAGGGCAGCTGCGATCAAAAGGATTTGGAGGGGTGTAGCAGCAGACAGAGAACCTCTCCAGGCTGAGTGGACATGAGGAGCTGCGCTGAAACTTGGCAGCCTGGCTCTGCTTTGAAGGCAGGAGCTGTGGCTTGCTCCCACACAAGCAGGGGCAGATGTATCTCTGGATGCAGATGGTGCATAAATCACCCACTGCTGTTGCTGACCATGGATTTACCTGGCCAGTGTGGGGAAGGAACCCTGGAAGCCACCACAGTGCAGGTGAGACAGGCAGGGGCTCAGGTGAGAACCTCACCTGGCTCTCCTGCCTGCTCCTGCTCTGCCTTTGTTTTGTCTCTGGCCAGAAGCTGGGACTGACTGTGCTGCTGCTCAAAAGAGAATTCCAGATTTCATTCATTCAAGCCAAACCTCAACCTGGCCAAGAAAGCAGGGAGCAAAGCAGATCAGACCCATCAATCGCTTGGGCTGGCTTTGACATTTCCTACAGGCAGCAAAAGCCTCAATAAATATCAACTGCAGGAGCTTTCTGACATTGCTGGAGAAGTTTTCCAGGTTTCTGGTGGAGCAGAAGTTAACTGGAACCAAGAGCAGATGCTGGAGGAATGGAGAGGGCCACGGGGATCTGAGGCACAGCCAAGTGTGCACAAACCACCCAGAGACTCGTGGTGTGCAGGAAGGAGACGAAAGGGAATAACTAAAAAGGCTGGAAAAAGCAGCGCAGGGAATTGCTTGGTGGCATTGGAGGACAATAAACCCCAAACTGTGCTGTTCAGACCCAAGTTAACTCTTCATTGCAAAGGAGATGGAGACAAAATTCCCCTGCCTTCAGGAGCAGCCTGTCCTGGAGCCCAGAGCCCATCAGCCGTGAGCTGGAGTCCCTGTGCACAGCCCCTCTGGAGGGAGGGAACCCGAGCTCAGGCTCACAGCACGTCTCTGTGCATGGGGTTAGACTGGGCTGGAGGCCTGACAGCTCAGGGTGAAGCACACTGGCCAAAATACAATGTGAGGGCTTCCAGAGCCAAGGACACACCTGGCCAGGGCTGTGCCCCCTAAGCTGGGCTGGGGGAGCTCTGCTGCACCATTGCCCCTCTCCCTCCTCCTGCTCCACGCGGCTGAGCAGGGTGCCCAGGTATTTCCTGGAGCATTCCCAGGCAGGAAATCTGCCTCTGTGAGCAGTGCTGCTCGTGTTGCAGACCTTTGCCCCCACGGTGTGAGCACTGCACATTCCCCGCCCCTGGCTCCAGCCCGCGTGTCAGTCAGTGTGAGGTGCTTATTCTGGCTTCTTTCAGACCACAACTCATTTGCAAGAGCCCAACTGTCATCACATTTATTTTTCTTCCTCCTGCTTCCCCTGGCAGGCTGGGCAGGGCTGGTATTGGGGCCCCCGGGACCCCAGATGTGCCACGGGATGACGCAGAAGCATCAGTATTTTCCCTTGGAACGGATGTGTGCTTGTGCCAGGTTGTTCAAGGGCTTGGGAGAGAAGGAAAGCACTGATGAAACCAAGGAGGGAAGGAATGCTTGGGTGCAGTGGTCAGGGGGAGATGGCTTGGGTTTGACAGGGCTGACAAGGATGCAGAAATGGAGCTGATGAAAACTGACTCCCCAGGTTCACCGCTGATAAATCTCTGGGCTTCGCTGTGAATGGCTCAGGAGCAAATCCAGCACAGGCACGTTCCTTGAGCTGGGCTGCAAAGGCTCTGCAGGGATGGGGCTGATCTGCCCACACAGGGTCCTTGCTGGGCTGGCAGCCCGTGACCACCCACGGGCACTCAGGTCCCCAGCCAGAGGTGGCACCTTGGAGGGAGGAGAGAGGAGGTGGGAGGCTCAGGGAAGCTCTGGAATTCAGCTAGCCCAGTAATTGCAAGCTTTATAAAGAAGGTGATTTCCTGTGCCAGGATTGGTGGAATGGCCAGAAGAAAGGAAGGGAAAGCCAGTCCTGGAAAGCCCTCGGGGTCACAGGCACAGCAGCTGCCTTGTCTGGGGTGGCAGCAGCTCGTGGCAAGGCACAGCTGTGCTGCTGCTGTGCGGACACACCGGCTCTCGTCCTGCCCAGGGGGCCATGCCACCAAGAGGCAGTCACAGGATCATGGAAGGGACATTAAATTTCACGTCATTCAAACCCCAGGCTGCTCAGAGGCATTCAAGGTCTTCCCTGTGCCTCAGTTTCCCCTTTGGAAAGTGAGAACAGCAATACCCACTGGTTTCCGGCAGATCTCACTGAGCCCTGGGTGATGTTCCTGTGCTTTTGTGGTTGGTGCAGTGCTGGTCCAAACTGCAGGAAAGCAGCTTTGCTGTAATTGTTAAATTTGAGCCCAGTGATCAAGAGCAGCTTTGCTGGAGGTGTGTAAGGTGTGTTCTCTGGAGAAGGGAATTGATGTCCACGTAACACAGCCCTGCTGGGGCTGCAAGGGGAGCTCCGCTCATTCCCAGCATGGTCCCAACACCACAACTCACCCACAGGAACCCATAATACAAGATTTTATTCAACAATGTATTTTTTCTCCTCCACATCATTTTCCTTAAGTCCAGCTTAACCTTCCGGACCAAAGAAATGGCAATGGGAAAACCAGAGTTTCCCCTTTGAGTGACTCGTGCCTGAGTCACCAAAAAATGTATTGAAATCCAGTAATTTTCATCATGAAACTGCAGGGAGGGAGGTGGGTAGGACTTGGGGATGTAGCTCCTCAAACATTTGAACCCAAAGCTTCATCTCACTCCCATGAGAATAAAATAAACTATTGACCATGCATGGCTCCCCTTTATAATCAGTTCAGAGCTGGGCTTTAAATATTCATTTGTTAGTTCTGCTCCCCACATTTCTCTTGCCTGACTGGAAATGCATAGAGAGGATTTCTGTGCTGGTTTGCAGAACCTTCCCAAGGCACCTCCTGAAACCCCTCAACTGGGAGGCAGCCCTGGATGGAAATTCCCTGCTGCAGGCTGCTCCCCTGTCCCAGCCCAGGACTGCCTCGGTGCAGCCCATTCCTGGCCAAAGAGAAGCAAACCCCCCAGTGCCAGAGGCTTTGATTCCAGCTGCTCACCCAAACACCTCTTTCCATGGGCTGGAACACATCCCAGCAGTTTCTTTTTTGTGTGGCAAGAAAAAACCATCAATTTTTAGCTCATGCAAATGAGGAACAAGATCCTTGTATAAAACAAACAGACAACCCATTTTTCACCTGTAATTGTTTCTTTGCCACTTTAATAAAAATATGGTGTTGTATTATGGTTAATTAATATGTAAATGAGATATGATTAATAACTCATTTGGAGAGAAATGGGAAGATTCATTTGCCTTATGTAATTTCTCTGTGCCTCCCATCCTCTGTGGATGCCTGTGAGGGTGAGAGGCCCTGGCACAGGTGCCCAGAGAGGCTGGGCTGCCCCTGGATGTGCCCCAAGGGTGGCAGAGCCAGCCCTGTCTGAGCCCTGGGCTGCCTCTGGTGTCCCCAGCCCAGGGACAGCAGGACAGGTCCTGGTCCCAGGGGGCAGAGGGAAGACTCAAGATTCCAGCTCCAAACCTTCCAGGCAGTCCCCACAGGAGCCTGCTCCTCCCTCCCAGGCCCAGTGACAGCAGGGACAGGAGTGTCCCCTGCCATTCCAGCAGGGCTCCTGCCCAGCAGCCCTCACTGGCTCCAGCACCATCCCTGGGATAAAGAGCTGGAGATGCCTTGGGCTGTTCAGGGTTTTGGGTGTCTGGTGGTTCATCCCATGCCCACTATTGACGTCCCCAAAGAGATGAAAAGCCCAAAGACAAAGGGCACAGCCTGGAGCTCAATGTGGGCAATATTCTTCCTGCAATTTGTTGTTTTGTCAGGAATTTTGTGTCAGGGACCCAGTTTTGTCCAAGGGACCCATTTCAGGGCGGCAGCTGGAAGGACGCTGGGCACTGAGTGGGAAGCACAGAAGGGAAATGCACAGAGGTGTTGGGAACCTTCTCCTGGAGCACGACTGACGGCTCTTAAGAGACACAACAACACCACCAGCTTGTGGGGCCAGCCCTGCCCAGCCAGCCCCGTCTGTAACGGGTGAGCTGCAGGAGGAGGCGCGCCAGGAATCCCTGCTCCCGTGCCTCCGGCGAAGGGAGCAGTGCTACAAGGAGGAAAACGGGTTTTGTCCATCCCCTTTCAAGGGGGATTCCCTCGGAGGGGCAAAGGTTGATTCTAGTTAATGAGTGGAACTCTGAGCTGCAGCCTGGCTCAGCCCAGTCACAGCTCCTCTCCGCGGCGCTCTCCTCACCGAGCCGCGCTCCGAGGGTTTGAACTGAGCCAGCAGGAGCAGGGGCTCCCCTGGGCCATTCCTTGCACCCTGCAGGCTCACAGGCCCACACAGACATCCCCTCACTGCTGGGTGAGCCCAGACAGGCAGAAACTCAGCAGCAGAGCTGGCTGTGCACGCCCCATCCAAATGGAAATTTGGCCGGAGACGTGTCACTGGAAATTACGGTTTTTGCAGGAGAAAAAAAAATCCCAACAAAACTATGATCAATCATTTGTTCCAATTTTCATTAAAAGCAAGAATTTTCATTAAAGTAAATGTTGGTTACAGAAAAGCAGCTGTTTGTTTTGTTTTCTGTAACCAAAACCAGAAGGTTGCTCTTTAAAACGTTTTTGAAAAGCAGCTGCTTCGGTCAGCAAAGCAAAAACAAAAGGAAACTGTCGCAACGACTAAAATAAATGTTTTCCTCAGAACTTCCAAGAACATAAAGGGAAGACACGACTGGATTGTGGTGCCCTGGCTCTGCTGCAGATGCTGAGTGTTTGCAGCCCCTTCCTGCTCTGGGGGGGCTCAGCAGGATGGACAGCGACTCTCCAGGAGCAGAACTGAGCCCATGGCTCTCCAGAACAAACCCTGCCCGTGGCTCTGCAGAACAAACTCTGTCCATGGCTCTGCAAACCCTGCCCGTGGCTCTCCAGAACAAACCCTGCCTGTGGCTCTGCAGGAACAAACCCTGCCCATGGCTCTGCAGGAACAAACCCTGCCCGTGGCTCTCCAGAACAAACCCTGCCCATGGCTCTCCAGAACAAACCCACCCTAGGACAGTGCCTGGACAGTGCAGGAATCCATCTGGAGCTGCTTCCCAACCCACTCGTTGGAGCTGCTGCTGGGCAGGAGGGAGCTGGCTCTGGGCACAGCCAGGGCAGATCCCTGGGGAAGGGGCTCTTCCCCCAGGACCCCCCTGGAGCAGGGTTCTCATCTCCCCCCTGGGCCACAGCTCTGTCTGCCCCAGCATCTCTCCAAGGCTGAGGGGGTGGTCAGGTCACTCTGAGAGACTTTTGGCTGTGGCTTGCTTGGAGCATTTCAGCCACTAAGAAAAGGAAAGGAAAGGGCAAAGGGGAAAGAGAACGAGGGAAGGGGATGGGAAGAATGGAAGGAAAAGGGGAGGAGAGGATCAAGATGTCTCTGTGGTTCTTAGGTTATTTATTGATTTTTCGATTTGGACAAACAAAGTGTCATTCAAAACCCAGACTCTTCCTCCTTAATGCGCCTTCGCTGAATCAAGTTCTACAGCACTCAATTAACACATAAATAATTAAAACATTTCCAATGAAACGTTCTGTCCATAAGAAGCCCTCAATGTGTGAAGTGCAGGGCATTAATTCACACCCAGTTTTCTTAATGGGCCTCGACCTTCGGCCTCGTGTCTGGCACAATGAAGTGGGAATTAATCCACCGTATTTCATGGGCTGTCAACTCATCCCACCCCCATGGAGCACAGCCCCCCCCGAGGTCACCTGGATCTGTGGGGAGAGCAGCTGTGGATGGTGTCAGCTTTGGAAAGCTTTGGGGTCCCCTGCTCGGGGTGCCCAAGGCTCCAGGGACACCAGGCCAAGCCTGGGACCACCTTCCCTACAGCCTGGGCTTCACCAGCCCGGCTTTGGAGCCCAGCTGGGGGATGCCCTTGCAGGGGAAGGTTGCCATCAGCCCCCCAGGGCTCAGGCAGGAGCTTTGCCGATGCCCCAGGCAGGGGTGCAGGCTTGGGGTGCAGGCTTGGGGTGCAGCCAGGCCAGCCCCAGCCATGCCCTGGAGGGCTGGGAGGGCAGCAGGGACCCCTCTGCTCTCCAGCAGGGCCCTGGCGCCGTGGCCACCCTGGCAGGAGCACAGCTCCTGAGCCCTCAGCCCCTCACCACGCAGGACACCGCGGCCGTGCTCCTCTCCAGGCAGCAGCTCCACTCAGCAAAGGAAAAGATGCAAATTCTGTTACCCATCCCTCAAGGTTTGCTCCGTTAAAAATCAGATTTGGGCTTGGAACATGTCTGTGCTCCTGCACTTTGAGATGAGCTTTAATTAAGAGGTAAAATTATTAAAGCTGCAAGTTATTATAGCCTGAGGACCCCGGCCCAGTGATATGAAGCAGATGGTCCCGGGGCAAGCAAAAGCCCTTTAATAAAGAAGCGTTTGCAATTCATGAGCATTAATTATGTCCACTTCTCTCATTTTAAAATGTTCTGCTTGTCAGCCCTGGTATTGTGTGCAGAGCAAGCATGATGAATTAGGCAAACCCCTTCTGGTTCAAGACATATTCTTTGTGTGGTGAAAATGAAAAGTATTATCTCCCAGAAGATGGGGTGATTAGAATATTTAAGCACTTGGGGATCCCCACCCCTTCTCCCCAGTGCCCCAGCTCCCCTGGGCAGGTTTGGGGGGCACTGCTGGGATCCAGCCTTCCCAGGAGGCAGCAGGGGAAGCATCACTCAGCGCTGGCTGCTGCTGGGGGCACTGGGGGATGCAGCAGCAGAGGGATCCTGCAGCTCTGGCTGAATTCTGGCTGAATGCAGCCCCTGGGTGCTGATCCCAGTTGGCCTGGGAGAGCTCAGCCTGTCTCGGTGGGACGAGAGAGAGCAGTTTGGGCAGAGCAGCAGGATGCTTATCGAGGGCACTGCCCACCCCTGTGAAGATCAAAGCCAAGGCACAAATGCCTGGTGACCCTGGCACACCAGGAAATCCTGCAGATCCCTGGGAAGATGCCAGTCGGATTTATTCTTGTCATTTCCTTCCTCTCCTCATGTCTCTTTGCTCTGAGCAATTGAAGAATTCACTAAGACCACTTAAAGCCACCAATAATTCCTCCCACCACCCTCAGCAAGGAGAAATTCCTTTTGCTGCTCTGATTCACAGCTAGAATGTCTCCCCTTGCATTTCCTGGGTCCAAATCCATGTTTCCCATCAGGGGAGTCTCAGACCGTGCCTGATGTTCCAAGATACCCCTGTGTGTGTGTGACCTGGAGCGAGGGCCACCTGCCCGGAATCCCTTCACCCACTGCACGCCTGCCTGGTGACACTCTTTGCTTTCACAGACATTTCTTGGCTCTCCCATCTGCCCTGGATTAAACCCCCCCACGGTACTGCTGGATTTTCCCAGGCATTCGTCAGAGAAGCCCAGGGCTGGATGAAATCTGTGCGAGCTCCCCACAGAGCCCCAGCAAGGGCTGAGCACCAGGCTCTGGCAGGACACGAATCCACTCTGCAAATGAACCAGTTCACCCCAAAAACCAACCCCACAGGCTGTGCTGGCCAGGCTGAGCACAGTCTGAGCTGCTCCGTGTTCAAGAGAATGCTCAGCCACAAAGCTGCTGCTTTAAAGTAAAAATGCTTCTGGAATCCAGAGCAGGAAGGGGCTGCAAATGCCCGGGTTTGGCTTTATTCCTCTAGCTCCGGGGAGAGGAGGAGGAGGATGCCCTGGGAGCTCGTTCAGGGCAGGGATGACTCTGAGCGCCCCAGCCCGGCTCTCCTGACAGCCGTGTCCCGCCAGGGCGGTCACCGGGCGGTAACCCACATCCCGGCCCGGCTCCAGCGCGGCTCCCGGAGCGCTCCGGCCCGGCTGTGCGGGGCCCTACCGCCCCCTCCCGCCCGCGCCGGGCTCGGGGCTGCTCTGCTCCGCTCTCCCCTCCGCGGGGTCACTCGTGCTGCACGACTGCCTTTGGCCCTGATTTATTTATAGGTATACTCATCAAACATGCAGCCTTGTGGAGGCTGTGCGCACCGAAATCGCTGCCTCGAGCGCTCCAGGCCAGCCCGAGGGGACCGTGCCAGGCTGCCGTGGCACTGGGGACATCCTCCCCCACACCAGGGATGTCAGGCAGCCCTGCAGCATCACCAGCAAATTTGGTGCTCCCGTTGCCATCCCTGCCCTGCCGAGGCCAGCCCTGCTGTCCCTCCGTGCCAGGGAGCGCAGCTGGTGCCACAGCTGAGCCCAGAGCCCTCTGCACACTGCTGCCACCGCGTGAAGATGCTCCAGCACCAGGACAGCTGCTCCAAGGGGGTCCCCAAGGTTTGCTCTGAGCCCCCTCAGGAAGAGGAGCAGGTGACCCTGCTGTGGGTTGGTGAACCCCAAACGTTGGTGGTGGCTCAGGGGGATCCGGGCAGGCCCTTGGGACAGGGGAGGAAACATAAATAATTTCTTCCACAGGTGTAGTGTAATTTGCATATGCAAATATCCCTGGGCTTCCCTTGAGCCTGCCCAGCCTGCAAGATCGCCCCGTGCTACTTTCCCAGCCCGGCAGGGCAGAGGACCCTCAAATCCCCCTCACACACCCCAAATCCCCACCACGACATGTCCTGACCAAAGAAACGCCAGCACAGCTCAGCCCCATTGATGCCAGAGGCAGCCTGGCCCTGCAGTGCTGGGTGGGGCACACCAGGGGCCGGGGGAGCCTTTGGGGACCCCCCGAGGAGCTGTCACAGTGTTAGGGGGCTGGGAACCCCACCTGAGGAGCTGTCACAGTGTTGGGGGGCTGGGAACCCCCCTGAGGAGCTGCCCACCTTACAGGGCTGTCACAGCCTGGGGACACTGGGAAATGCCACCCCGGGTGTGTCACAGCCCTGGGACATCAGGAAAGCCCCCCTGGGTCGGTCACAGCCGGGGGACACTGGGAAAGGCCTCCCTGCCGGGCTCAGGAGCCTCCTGCCCCACCTGCTCCCAGGCTGAGCCGGGTCAGGAGCAGCTCCAGCTCCCCCAGCACGCCCGGGGCTCTGGGGAAGGGCTGGGATGCCCCTGGGCCCAGGGGGGCTCTCATTAGTGGGAATAAGAGAGAAAAAGCAGCAGAATTGGACGCTGAGCACAAGGAAGGGGAGGTCGAGGTAATTCATTATCCCAGCCTCGCTCAGCCTATTAAACCCCCCCATCCCCTCGGAGTGGGGTCCTGCCCTGCACAGGGCAGATGGGAGCCCCCCAAGCCACCCCCAGGCGCTTCACGGTCAATTAGAGGCGAGGGGAGCAGGGACAGGGGTTAAAGATTACACCAAGGGCCGGGCGGGGACACAGCGGGGGCCCCTCTGCTCATCTATATCATAGACACTAATTTGGTTTAATTTACTTCAAAGGCTTTCCTGGGGGCTGTGGCGCACGCCGGCTTGGGATCTATTCCTCCCAAAAGAGGTTTGAAAGGGGCAGGGGCCTTTCTCTTGAAAGCAGCGCAGGGACAGAGCTTTGAGGTTTGATTTTCCTTTTTTAATTTTTTTTTTTTTTTTTTTTACAAGGGCTGCCTCCAAAGGCAGATAAGAGGGAGCCCTGGGAAATGACAGCTGAAAAAGTGGATATGAAAGGAGACATGACCGACAAAGACTGTAATGAAGCAGTCAAAGGACTTTAAAATAAACCTCTCCCCACCCAGCGCCTGCAGAGAGCAATAAAACCATCCTGCAAAGTGCCAGCCAAAGATTCCCCCCAGGAAAACTCACCCTTGGGGAAAGCTAAATGTGTTGAATTATCCCCCAGGAAGCAAATAAACCAGGGACAACACGGAGCTTTTATCCTTTCATCAGCCTGGGGGAAGTGCCTTGTTCATGCTGGGAGCTTAGGGAGGCTGGAAAGGCAGGAACAGCCTCGGCGGTGGGGTGGGGGCAGAGAGGATGGATCCAGAGCTCAGCCAGGACCCCAGGGTGGGAGCAGAGAGGATGGATCCAGAGCTCAGCCAGGATCCCAGGGTGGGAGCAGAGAGGATGGATCCAGAGCTCAGCCAGGACCCCGGGGTGGGAGCAGAGAGGATGGATCCAGAGCTCAGCCAGGATCCCAGGGTGGGAGCAGAGAGGATGGATCCAGAGCTCAGCCAGGACCCCGGGGCTGGAGAAGAGGATGGATCCCAGGGCTGGAGTAAAGGATGGATCCCAGGGCTGGAGCAGAGGATGGATCCAGGGCTGGAGCAGCTCTGCCGCTGGGGTCTCACCTGAGCGGGCAGAGGGAATCCTTTTGCCCAGGCTCGGCTGCTGCAGCCCGGCTGGGGCCGAGCCGTGTCCTGCCCATATCCGGGTCCCGTATCCCATATCCCGGGTCCGTATCCCATATCCCGGGTCCCTCGGGCCAGGGCTCGGTCCCGCACAGCTCGGCCCGGCTCCCGGAGCTCTCTCGGTGCGCGGGCCGGGGCCGCCCCCGCCCGGCCGGAGCCGCAGCTGTGTCCGGGCACCCACGGCTCCAATTCCCACCGTAATTTTTCAATTTACAAGGCAGTAAAAGAAAGGGGGAGAGGAGATTTGCTCAGCGCATTTTCCAGCAGTATTTACTGCTGAGAACGCCGCAAAAGCCATTTAAACAATTGCTTTTATGACACAACACACATTAAAGAAACTTCCCTAATATTTTTTTCACCCCTCTGCCGTTCAGTGCCGCGCTGCTGCTGTTGTGTTCTGCTCGCTGCTTTATGGGCTGTTCGGATTTTAATTGGGCTGTAGCCCCAGGGAGCGCTGAAATTCGGAGACTCGTTTAGCTCTGAGTGCTCACAGCTGATCGGGCAGGAAGGCTGCTCCTGCCCTGATGCCGCCGTGACTCCGGGGCTGCTCCAGCCGTGGGGAGCGCAGCGCACGGGGAGGGGATGGACCCCAAACTGGGCTGGCGGTGCCACATCCCTGTGCAGAGGAACTGGGGAGGGGATGAACCCCAAACTGGGCTGGTGGTGCCACATCCCTGTGCAGAGGAACTGGGGAGGGGATGAACCCCAAACTGGGCTGGCAGTGCCCACATCCCGTCTGTGTGTGTCCCCAAGCCCGTGTTTGTCCCCCGGCCCGGCGGGGCTCGGGGTCCCGCGGCCGCCGCTCCCCCCGCAGCCACCGGAGGGCGCCCGCGCTCCGCGCTCGGCCGGGACCGACGGGAACGGGCTGGGAAATAACGGGGGGATAATGGGGGAATAATGGGGGAATAACGGGGGAATAATAACGGGGAATAACAGGGAAATAACGAAGGGAAAAATGGGAAAATAACGGGAAAATAACGGGAAAATAACGGGGGGAATAACAGGGAAATAATGGAGAAATAACGGGAAATAACAGGGGGAATAACGGGGGATAACAGGGAAATTACAGGGAAATAACGGGGGAAATAACAGGGAAATAATGAGGGATAACGGGGGGATAACGGGGGGATAATGGGGGGATAATGGGGGAAAGGGGCAAAGGAGGTGCCAAAGCACCCTGGTGCAGGGGTCACCCAGCAGCTCCTGTCCCCACCGAGCTGAGCTGTGTGTTTGCAGCCCAGGTGGACAGCCAGGGAAACAGGATGGGCTTCGAGGTCCCTTCCAACACAAATCACTCTGTGATTCCATGATGCCATGGGATGGCTGTGCAAGCAGGCTGGTGGAGCAGAGTCCACCTCTAAACCCCCAAAACCCCAACAAGCAGAAGCACCTGAGTTATTCTGACTTTTATTTCATTGCTTCTTAGTCCACACAGTCGGTATAAAATCAGAAAAGCAAAGCAAAAAAAAAAAAAAAAAAAAAAAAAAAAAAAAAAGTAGAACCCCAAAAAACCCTAAGATTAATCGAAAAAGCAACAGTGTCTGGAGTCCTCAGAGGCAGCCCGGGGTCTGTGCTGGTGCCTGTTCCATTCATGGCCAGACTCGTTGCTGACAGACAGAGGACTCACATCTCGCTCCTGTGCCAGAGCCCCACGGGCTCCAGCCAGAGCTGCTTCTGATCCTCTGCACCACGGAGGGGAAAAAGGAATCTTGGTTATAAATGCTTTATTAAAAATAATAGTAAGAGCAAATCTAAGTACAAAAGCAGTTATAGCTCATTTATATTACACAGAATTATTTCTCATTTCTAGCTTGGTTGTTTACCTCAAGGTCGTTAACTGAATTTCCAGTGACTAAGGTTAAATGGCGTAGCAGGGCAAGGAATGGTAAATAGATAGCACCATTTCATACATCTGGTATTGGATTTCAGGGACAGACTGGGCTGGCTGCCTTCTCGGGGCAGTTTAGCTCCATGGCAAGGGCAGAGCACGTTCCAGGCTGGGAGCAGCAGCTCCCAGAGCTCGGCACAGCCCAGCCCCGGCAGCCGAGCGAGGGAGGACGGCCCGGGCTGGATTGCAGCTCGGCCTAAGTGATTTAAAAGCCCAAATTCCCAGCGGGTGTGGCGGCAAGGCAGTGGGACTTAGGCACATAAGTCATTTAGGCACTTGGGGCAATCAAAGCCTTTGCTCCGAAATCCTTCAAACCTTTTGGAAGCGTCTCCCGTCAGATCTGGACATGCCCTGTGGATCACAGCGTGTGGCAGGAGCAGGGCCCAGCCCTCCGGCTGCAGAACCAGGCGTGGCTGATCCACGCCAGCCCAAAACCAGAGCTGGGGGCTCTGACGGGCTGGGACAGGGCAGGAGAGTTCAGCTCAAAGAGGATTTTGCACGAGAGAAAAATCACTGCGCTCTTGTTACACTGTTAGGAGTGAGAGGTCCTTAGGCACTTGCTTTAGGCTTTAAAACAGCGCATGGTCAACAGAAGCAAACAAGACTATGTACATATATGTAAAAAGTGTTATAAATAGGTTTTTTAAACCATAGATACTATATACATCTTCAATTAACAAGGAACCCTTTGAGTGTTTCCTCTGGGGGTCGGTTGGGTTTGGTTTGGATGGGAGGGTTTATTCCTTTTTTTTTTGTTTTTTGATTTTTTGGTTAATTTTCTTTTCCGTTTTCTCGTCTATGCTCCCCCGCCTCCGTCTGCTGCGGGGACGTCGCGAGTGCCCCGGTCACGCGGGGCGCGTCCCGCGGCGTCACTCGCGCTTCCGCAGGATGACGTAGACGATGCCGCTGGCCAGGGCCAGGGGGAAGGCCAGCCACGCCAGGATGTAGGCGAAGCCGTAGGAGGTGTTTTCCGAGGCTTGGTGCCAGTCCGTGTGCCTCACTGTGAAGATGGCAGCGCCACTCATCACACACAGCCCTGCGGGGGAGCACAGGGACAGTGAGTGACGGCACAGGGACAGTGAGTGACGGCACAGGGACAGTCAGCGACGGCACGGGGACAGTGAGTGATGGCACAGGGACAGTCAGTGACGGCACGGGGACAGTCAGTGATGGCACAGGGACAGTCAACGATGTCACGGGGACAGTCAGTGATGGCACGGGGACAGTCAGTGATGGCACAGGGACAGTCAGTGATGGCACAGGGGACAGTCAGTGATGGCACGGGGACAGTCAGTGACGGCACGGGGACAGTCAGCGATGGCACGGGGACAGTCAGTGATGGCACAGGGACAGTCAGTGATGGCACAGGGGACAGTCAGTGACGGCACGGGGACAGTCAGTGATGGCACGGGGACAGTCAGCGATGGCAGAGGGACAGTCAGTGATGGCACAGGGACAGTCTGTGATGGCACAGGGACAGTCAGTGACGGCACGGGGACAGTCAGTGATGGCACAGGGACAGTCAGTGATGGCACCGGCCAGTCCCTGCTGGGACCCCGAGTCACACAGGACAGCAGCCAGCAGCAGCACGGGAGCTGGCTTTGCTCTGCCCCCCTGGATCCCCCTGTCCCTGGGAGTTTCGGGAGCGGGTGCTGTGATGTCTCTGCCATGCTCAGCAAGCAAAGCCAGAGGCTCTGGAGCAGACAAAGCTGGAGCATCACCTGGGCTAAGCCATCCCTCAGGCAGACCAGGGATGCTGCTCCAGACCAACCCTGCTCCCCTGGTGAAACCCTGGCCTGAGCCACCTCCCTGCAGTGCTGCAGGAGGGCAGACACAGAGCTGGGCCTTCAAAGCCAGGACTCTGTACCACCTCTCTAGGTGATAAAAACCCAGCTGGGCCTCAGGATACTCTGGCTGTGATCCCCCATCCTTCACAGCTGCACCAGGAGCTCAACTGCAAACCCCATTCCCAGCAAACCCTGTTCCCTGAAAACCCTGCTCCCCACAAACCCTGTTCCCCAAAAACCCTGTTCCCTGAAAACCCTGGTCCCTGAAAACCTTGTGTCCCTGAAAACCCTGCTCCCTGAAAACCCTGGTCCCCACAAACCCTGTTCCCTGAAAACCCTGCTCCCCACAAACCCTGTTCCCTGAAAACCCTGCTCCCCACAAACCTTGCTCCTTGAAACCCCAGCTCCCTGCAGACCCTTCCGTGCCCATGGCTCATCCCTCCTGCCCAGCCAGGGCCCGTGGGGGTCCCCGGGGTGCCCAGCCCCGGTGGGCAGCGTTGAAGCGTTGTTGCCAACGCCCCATCAGGGGTGGGCACCGCCCGGAGCTCACACAAAGCCACCTCTATTCCCGCCCCAAACAAGCTCTTTGAGTCAATCCCTGTAGTTCCATTATCCAGCCGTGGGGCTGTTGTTGGAGCCGAGTTCCAAATCCCCTGCCCGGCCCTCAGGACCACCTACATTTCAGCACGGTGATATTTGAGCTGTAATTCCACTTGACACTGCTCCTTTGTTCAGGGAAAGTGCACAAGTGGGAATTCACTTCGTGAAGGCGCCGCTGGAGCCGTTTCCATTCTGCAAGCACGGGATCCAACTCCCACTGCCCGGGCAGGCACAGAGAGCACAGCCATTGTCTGGGGCACAGGGCACGGGCGTGTGGCCACCCGCTCACCTCCAGAGCGCCACATACAGCGGCCATTGTCTGCCCAGGGCCTTGGCTGGCCAGAGGTGATGGCTGTGACTGCTCTTCTGGGGCACCTGCCCTGCTCTGGGCAGGGAGGCCCAGCTGCAGCCAGCTGCAAGCAGTAATGCACCCACCACCCCTGCAGGGCCTGCCTTCGGGAGCCTTGCAACCCCCTGCTCTCCGCCTCTGACAGTGAGGGCTCACCAGCACCACTCAGGAGAGAGAAGCCTTCTGCTCTCAGGTCTATTAGAGAAGCTCTCACAGAGCTAATTGCAGGTAATTGCATTATTAATGCCCATTTTCCCTCCTTGGCTCCGTGGCTCTAAGGGGTTTCCATGCATCTCTTTTTCCAGAGATGGTGAACTGATCTGAACTCAGCACTGTGGCCAAGCAGATCCACTCATCACGGAATTCATGCCAATAAAGCTCAGCTCTGGATTGTGCCAGGGTTTGGGAAGGCCAGTTGCTTAGAGCATGCCCAGAAAGTTTAAAGTCTAAGCTCAGTGAATGAGTTTTTCCGCTGATAAAATAGCAGGACCTCGGGTGGTTCTAGTTTAACTTCTGAAGCTCCAGGAAAGAATCAGTCTCCTGCCCAGACACTTTGTCCTAATGCAGCCAGGACCTCGAAGCACCATTACATTTTTTAGCTTGAACTCTTGAAAATCCTCTCCACTGGTTTTATACATGGAAACATAAACAGAGCCAGTGGCTTTACTGCATCAGAACCTGGTGAACTGCAGCCTAGGACGTGATCCCTGGCTCCTTTCCAGCCCTGAGTTCTCAAAGAGTTAAAAATAGCAGCTGACAGTCCAAGTCAGAGCTCACCCTGCAGCTCCAGGGCTCTGTGCTCATGGGGAAAGCACCGGCCCCCTCATGGCAAGTTTATAAATAATCACCAAGCCCTCTTTTGCCAAAACAGGATTGTCACAACTTTCCCCACCCCACCAGCAGCTGTGGAAGCCTCACCCAGCCTGCTGAAGGCTCCCAGAGCCAGCAGAGCCACCCTGGACACCCAACATCCCAGCCTGGGGAGCAGGCAGAGCTCTCCTTCCAGCACCCCTGTGATCTACTGCCCCAGCTGTGCCCCAGTGCTCTGGCACCCTGTCCCTCCAGAGCCCCCCTGGCTGGGGCAGAAACCCTCCTGCACCTTCCCTGTGCAAGGGCACAAGAGCCTGGAGGCACAACGGCCCATCCCAGGATCCCATCCTCAACACCCCCAAACTATTCATCCCCTTCCCTTCCCTTCCCTTCCCTTCCCTTCCCTTCCCTTCCCTTCCCGAGGTGCCCCAGGAGCTGTTCCCCCCTCCAGGCCCCCCTGCCCGCGGTGGCACTGGTGCCAGAGGCAGGTGGCAGTGCCACCCCCAGCCCCTCACCCGCCAGGATCTGGAACACTCCGGTGATGTAGAAGCGGCCGCCCTTGGTGAGCGTGAAGAGCTGGCAGAAGAACAGGAACAGCGACAGCACGCTGAAGATGACGGAGAGGATCATCATGGCCTGGACAGACTGCAGCCATTCTGGAGACAGACGGACACACAGACACCTCAGCGCGGGCACGTGCAGCCCCTGCTGTGCCCGTGGCCTTGCCACCAGCCCAGCCTGGCTCCCGCGGGCTTTGGGGGCAGCTGGGGGCTGTGCCCCGACTCTGAGACCCCCAGCCACGGGCACGCTGCTCCGGGATTTCACGGATCAGCTGCTGGAATGCCACGGATCACAGGCCTGGGCACTGCCTCGGGAGCGTTTGCCACAAAGCAGAGCAGAGACAAAACCCTGACCTGCAAAGGGCAGACAGAGCCTTTCCCCCAGCTCGGTGCCGGCCCTGGCTGCTGGGCTGTGCTGCAAACACCAAAGCCACGAGCACCAAGCTCTGGCACACCAGAGCCCAGCCCTGGCTGCTGGGTGCCCCAGGAGCTGTTCCCCCCTCCAGGCCCCCCTGCCCGCGGTGGCACTGGTGCCAGAGGCAGGTGGCAGTGCCACCCCCAGCCCCTCACCCGCCAGGATCTGGAACACTCCGGTGATGTAGAAGCGGCCGCCCTTGGTGAGCGTGAAGAGCTGGCAGAAGAACAGGAACAGCGACAGCACGCTGAAGATGACGGAGAGGATCATCATGGCCTGGACAGACTGCAGCCATTCTGGGGACAGACGGACACACAGACACCTCAGCGCGGGCACGTGCAGCCCCTGCTGTGCCCATGGCCTTGCCACCAGCCCAGCCTGGCTCCCGCGGGCTTTGGGGGCAGCTGGGGGCTGTGCCCCAGCTCTGAGACCCCCAGCACGGGCACGCTGCTCCGGGATTTCACGGATCAGCTGCTGGAATGCCACGGATCACAGGCCTGGGCACTGCCTCGGGAGCGTTTGCCACAAAGCAGAGCAGAGACAAAACCCTGACCTGCAAAGGGCAGACAGAGCCTTTCCCCCAGCTCGGTGCCGGCCCTGGCTGCTGGGCTGTGCTGCAAACACCAAAGCCACGAGCACCAAGCTCTGGCACACCAGAGCCCAGCCCTGGCTGCTGGGATGTGCTGCAAACACCAAAGCCACGAGCACCAAGCTCTGGCACACCGCGCTGGCCGAGCTCCGAGGGCAAGTAAACACACGGGAAGCAGAACACCCTCTGCCCCTGTGGAGCTGAGCCCTTTGGAAGTCCTCCCCAGCTGCCAAGCACAGCTGTGTCCCAGAGCAGACCAGTTAAACCAGCCCGTGTGAGTCACTGCTCAGCTATTTCCAGGCTTAGTGGGTGTGTAAACCCCACGTAACAAAAATATAAATAAACAAGCAAAATGCAGCTCCATGCCGTGAGCTGCTGCAGCTTGGCAGAAAGAGGCAGTGCTCACAGATACCTCTGCCTTCCCCTTCCCTTGGAGGGTTTGAAATCAAAATGCAGGACTCAGTGCAGGTAAACTGAGGCACAAGCCACCCAGTGAAAGGCAGAAAAACCCTGCTTGGGGCTGGATCCCCAGATGGGAAGGGGCAGCACTGAAGCCTCAGACTCAGCCCCGTGTTCCTGCCACACTTTTACTCCCACCAATTTCAGTCCTCTGCCTGTGGAATAGGCTCCCTGCAGCAAATGGCTGAAGTGGAAAAACTTCCAAACAAAGCTCCCAAACAAAGCTGCCCTTCAGCTCAGCCACCTCCAACCTGGGAGCAGCACACGGGGCCATCAGGGCTGCCCAGGGCAAGGTCTGCCCCACAGAAGTGACCCCACGTCCCCCCAGAATCCCTGTGAGCCCCCCTTGGGGAGGGGGTTTGGACCGAGGATGAGGCACAGCCAGCCTTCAGCGGGGGTGGCAGTGGTGACCCGTGGCACTGCCAGCAAACCCACGGCTGCAGGAACATCCCGTGCCACCCAGGCACGTCCGTGTCTGCCTTTGGAGCAGGATTTCTACCCCTGGCCTCCGCCTCTTGTCTCGGGATGATCAGGCAAAGGAGCAGACGCAGCCCCTGCTCCCAAAGCTCTGGAAGCACCCAGAGCAGCTCCTGCTCCTCAGAGCCAGCCTGGTCCTTCCCCTCCCTGTCACAGCTCCCACTTCCAGCTGCTGCCCTTCCCTCACTCCAGCGCACCCGGCTCTGTGCAGCGGCTGCTGCTTGCAGGAAATCCCAGGGTGGATTTCACTGCAATGAGCACCCACAATGTCCAGTGGAATTCCCCCATCTCAGGTAGCCGGGCAGGGAAATCCCCCCTGCCTCAGCCCCACCTGCCCCTTCAGCTCTGGGAATGGGATGAGGCAGCTCCAGCACCACCAACATCATCCTAAATCCTTGCTCAGATCCCACCTCCAGGTGGCTGGAGGATGTGTAGTGCTGAGCTGACCTCCCTCCATCCCTCAGCACACACAGGGCTCCCATCCCATCCCCTCCCCTCCCGGCTCGGGAAACTGAGCTCTCCTCTCACCCCTTCCCAGCTCCGGGCACGGCTGAGCCGGAGCCAAGCCCTGCAGGGACCAGAAAGCCAAGGACCAGAAAGCCAAGGACCAGAAAGCCAAGCCCTTTGTGATGCAAAGGCCACGGGATCCGGCCGAGAGGAGCCTTTCTGCTGCGAGGTGGATGCTCCCACTGCTGGTTATTTTAGGAGAGGGCTGTCTAGACGGAAAGCTGAGCTGAGCTGAGCTGCCCTTTAATTGCATCCGCCTCCCCTGCCCGGTTTTTGGTTCTGAATGCAAATGATTTACAGAGGCTTTGCAAATCCCATTGTAATAAAGAGCCGTGTCAGAGGCACAGAAAGGCAGCGTGAGGGGGGAGCCCACCGTGGCCAGAGGGCTTGGGCAGCCAGCCTGGGAGCAGGGAAATCAGGAGGTGATCCCACAGGCCAGAGCTCTGAGCTCACATCCAGCCTGTGCTGACTTTTGCTGCCCTCCTTTGTGAAAACAAAGGGCAGGATCCCAGCCCAGGGCTGAGAGCGAGTTCCAGAGCTCCATGAACTCCACAGCAGCTGCCCACAGGCTCCAGCTGGATTAGGACAGCTAATTGCCTGTAATACATTTAAAAACACCCCTAGAACGGCAGGCAGGGTTTCTACCTGCTCAGCCCCACGTGCCTTTAACCCTTTGCTGTTGGTGCCACGTCCAGCCCTCGGGATCCCAAACACAGCAAGTTTCCCAGAGCTGCAGCTGAGCTGTCAGCACTGTTTACTCCCAGGCTGTTATTTGTGGTTTCCCCTGGGCAGCAGGCTGGTTATCCCATTTTTTCCCCTGCATCTCTTCAGCTCTGTGTTTATATCTTTGTTCTTCAGGAGGAAGGAGGAAAGGAAGCAGCGTGGAAAGGACAGATAACACCCTGCACGCCGCTTCCGGAGCAGACCCCGTGGCTTACAGCCCTGTCAGCAGCCAGACACAAAGCAAGACGTTCTTACAAAACAAATTTGAGTTTTCCTTTAAAATTTTCCTTTCCTGATGTGCTCACAGCACCACTTACAACAGCAGGGAGAAGACTTCAGCCCTGGCAAGATAAAGACCATGTTTCACTGCCCTAAAATCCAGCAGGAAAGAAAGGAACCCAGAGCAGGAATTGCAGCTGAGTCTCCCAGAGAGACAGCAGCCAGCCCAGCCCCTGGCAGCAGAGCCCCAGCGCTGCTTGCAGGGTGGTTTTGTGCCCTGACAGCACTGACAGGGCAGGGGAAACGTGCCCTTGGCCAGGAGCAGAGGCCTCGAAGGACAGGCATTGCCCCCAGGGTTTAATTCACACCCCCCACGCCCTCTTTGGCCCCAGCCAAGGAGGAAAAACAAAGTGCACACTGAAGACACTTATTGGAGCACTCAGCTGATCCACTGCTGTAAGAGCTCCCTAAAGGAGTGCTGGGCATTAAAAACCCCTCTGTGCTGGGGTCTGCAGCTGATGGGAACGTGCTGCAGATGGAGTTTTCCCTTTGCCAAGTGTGTACACTCTGTACATTTCAAAAGCAACCACTTCTGGGGAAGAAAACATCCATTAAGGAGGTAACTGTAGCACATAACACAGCTGAAGCTGGAGGGAGGGAAATTCACATCCCCAGCTGTAAAAGCTGCTGCTCCCATGCTGCAAGTTAAATTTCAGCAGGGTCAGGAACAGCACGGGTGCAAAGGCACCAGCCCAGGAAAAGCCAGGTTTTCTGAGCAGAGTTTTTCCAGGGCACACTCTCAGGTGTCACAGCTGGACCAAGATCCTGAGCCCAGCTCACATCCTCCCCTCTGAAGAGGCCAGGTTGCAGCAGAAGGCTGGGACTTGCAATGGTTTTGATATTCAAACAGCCCCAAGAGGCTTGGAAAAGGGTGAACTGGAGAAGCAGCAACACCAGCTCAGCTGCAGCACTCTGGGCTGCCCTTCAGGCAGAGCCCCCAGGGCCAGAAAAGCTCCAGTGCCTTTGGGGCTGCCCTGCCCTGCCCTGCCCTGCCCCTCTGCCCAGGGCTGCAGGGACAGCTCTCCTCCAGGGACAGCTCTCCTGTCCTGCTGGGGACACTTCTGCAGGGACAGCTCTCCTGTCCAGCTGAGGACACTTCTGTCCTGCTGGGACAATTCTCATGTTCTGCAGGGACAGCTCTCCTGCCCTGCTGGGACACTTCTGCAGGGACAGCTCTCCTGTCCTCCAGGGACAGCTCTCCTGCCCTGCAGGTGACAGTTTTCCTGCTGGGACCCCTCTCCTGCTCTGCAGGACCCCTCTCCTGCCCTGCAGGACCTCTCCTCCCGTGTGCCCAGCTGGGCACGGCGCTGTCCCCGGGAAGCTCCAGGGCAATCCCATCCAGGGCAGCCCTGTCCTGCTGTGGCCCTGCCAGACATTCCCGCTGCTCCCTTCCAGTGCTCCCACCTCCATGCCCTGGGAGCCACCCCGCTGTGCTGGATCCGGGATTCCTGGAAATCCCAGGGGCAAAGGGGGCTCTAAAGAGCTCCCAGGCTGTTGGTGGAGGGTGAGCAGGAGGGAGCCCTGGGGCTGCAGGGAGGCAGGGACTGAACACAGCGCCCCGAGTCCTCCAAGGCCTCCTGCTCCTCTCCTGAGCTCCTTCAGATGGAGATGAACCCCTCAAACCTCTCAAATCTTCTCCTCTCCTCCTTTCCTCTCGGCTCTCCTCCCTCTCCTTCTCCTTGAAGCTCCATCCAAGAAGTCCACGGGGCCAGGCCGTGCAGAGCTCCCCAGAGCTGCCACGCTCCAACATCCCACGGCAGCTCACATCCTGCAGAGGCGCTCCCGAGGCAGCTGGGGCAGCAGAAAGCTGCTGGCACCACGAAAAACTCCTTCCAACAGCTCCACAAAGCCCAAGGCAGCTCCTTTCCCTCGTCGTGGCAGCTCTGACCTCCTGCTGGCCTGTGCTGAGGGGCAGATCCATCGCTCCGTGCCCAGATCCTCCAAGGCTCCAGGGATGGCCAGTCCAGGCAGCAGGAGTGGGCAGCAGTGTGCCTTGGCCCACGAGCCTGGGGCAGGTCACTCACCCTGAGCCCACAGGGACATCCCAGGGGCTCACCAATGCCAAAAAATGCAGGTTGAAGGGTTTTCCAGCAGCACATTCTGGAGGGGACACCCCCAGCCTTTCTTCTGGTTTGACAGCCATCCTTTGGCCACATGCTGCCTTCTTCTCCCATTCCTCTGTGGGCCAGAACACAAATTTGGCAGGGAAGGCTGCCTGAGCCCCCCTCCCACAGAAAAAATGGGAGCCAAAGACATCTGGAGCAGCTGAGAAAAAACCAGCTCCCAACCTCTCCTTATCAGATGCTCTTCCTAAGAAGAGCAAGCAACAATAAAAAATTGGTTTTAAGCAGAGGAAATCCCTTTCCTATTGAAGGCAAGAAAGTTATGGGACAAACTCATCTGAAATATAAAATATTCCCTTGGAATAGGAGATTTTTAGATTTTAGGAGTAAATTCTTTACCCAGAAGGAGGTGAGGCCCTGGCACAGGGTGCCCAGAGCAGCTGTGGCTGCCCCTGGATCCCTGGCAGTGCCCAAGGCCAGGCTGAACACTGGGGCTGGAGCACCTGGGACAGTGGGAGATGTCCCTGCCATGGCAGGGGTGGATCTGGCTGATATTTCAGCTCCCTCCCAACCCAAACCATCTGGGATCCTATGGATGCCCCTCAGGTGATTCCAGAACACCAAGGGATGAGTTTCAGTGCCCCAGGCTGGCAGAGGGGGTTCAGCCCTGCCCGAGTTAAGGCAGTATCACCCATTATTAACAACGTTAATGAAATCTGCTCTGGGCAGCCAGCTGGGCTTTGCTTGTGGCCACCACATCAGCAAAGCAGCGTGGGCACCACAGCGCCCTGGCACTCAGTGATCGGGCACTTCCCAAGGTGTAGGGGTTCCTTTTCCCTTTAACACAGCCCCAAACCAGCAGCCTGCCTGTGGACGAGCCAGCCACGGGAGAAGCTGTGAGAAGCCAAGAGGAGAAACATCTCCTGCTGCTGTAGAAGTGTGGGGGATCCCCATGGACGGCCCCCTTCCAGCACTCCCACCACAACCAGAGCAGAACGCGGCAGAAAAGTCTTCCTTCCTGCACAGAGCATCCAGCTGAGGGAAGAAAAGGCCATTTTTGGAGGAAAAAGCATGGCAGCCTGGAGGTCTGGGCTGGGATCTCCTGCAGAGCACTTGCCGGGCCCGGCTGGCACGCGGCCCTGCCGACCCACAGGCCGCACTCCGGGCCGAATTCCTCAGATAAGTCCTTTCCAGGAATGTCTGACAGCGCAAACCAAGCAAAGATTGCAACATTTTTTCCATAGTTCTCGGCCTCTTGAAGAAAAAAAAAAGCATTATCTAACAGCAGATGCAAAAATCAAAGCGACGAGCGGGCGTTGTGCACGGGAGGGAGCGGGAACGCGCCCGTGGCTCCGGCTGGGATGGCCCAGCCCGCGCACTCTGCCAGGGAGCTGGGAGCTGGGAGCTCAGCCCACCCACCCGCCGTGCCCAGGGGCTGCTGAAGTGCTGTGTGCCCAGCCCTGGCGCTGCCCCATCCCCAGGAGGCTCTGCAGGGTGAGGAGCACAGCCCTGAGCCTGCCCAGGGCAAACCAGAGCAAGTCCTGCTGGCATCCACAGCAGGGTCACTAAGGAAAGGTGTGACAGGACAGGCGAGGCTCAGCTGAGACCAAGGGGGCACCACAGCATCACCACTCCCCAAAATCCCCACCCGTGATGAGCACAGGTGACCCTGCACCGTCTAATTCCCAAATTCCACTCACTGAGTCCCACTGCCTTCTGAAAAGAGAAGAAATAACCACACCCCAGAGGCCACCGTGATGGCCAGAGCAAAACCTGCCCTCCATGTGAAGACTGGAAGTTGTGCCAAAATTCCCAAGGAGGATTCCTTGCTGTTCCCCAGAGCAAGGGCCCTCCAGGATTAACCATTCATTACCATCCTGGGCACAGGGAAATGAATTCTTATGGCTCTCTGGAGCTCACAGCTTCTGTTCTGAGAGCTGACACCAAGGATGGTGTGTGGTATTTGTATGGGATGGTTCCTAATTTTGAAAATAAGCAGATTCCTAGGAGAGGGGGTGAGGATGAGGAAGGAGCCTCGCAGGGGGCTCTGCCACAGTGTCCTTGCCCTGTGACCTCAGTGCTGCTCCAGAGCGTGGCTGACAGCAGCTCCTGCAGCAGGGACAGGGAGGGAGGACCTGCTGGAAAGGAGACCACGTGGCATCCTTGTTGTTTTTACAAACAGACCTGAAAGGCCCTACATAAGCCCAGGAAATATCCTTTGATCTCATGTTCTTAGAGCAGCGGTGGGCTCTGGAGCCTGCATCCAGGGTCCCACAAGATGAAGGCAGGACCTCAGCAGCACTGCTCCCACACCCTGGCTGCAGGGGAATGGGGCACAAGCTTTGTCCAAGCAAAACCTCCTGGTCCTGGTGCCAGAGCAGAGCCTTTGGGTAAGTGAGAGCTGTCAGAGAGCATAGTGAACTTCTGCTCACAGAGCAGCTCACTGGGGCACTTTATCCCGGAATCCCAGACTGGTTTGGGTTGGAAGGGACGTTACAGATGGACTCATCCCGCCCCACCCGCCACTGCGTCAGGGCTGTCACCCCAACTCAGCTGCATTTAACAGGATCAGCGCTGCTATCGTCCCTTTAATGATGAAAAATCAGCGCTGGAAAGGCTGCAGAGGCTCTGGGAACGGGCAGAGGACACTCCCAGCCCACGGCAGGACCGCCGGGTGTGCAGAAACCACCCAAGCCCCGTTGGGACAGGGCCCCCTCAGCCCTGCCAGCCCCGGCAGAGCGTCCTGTAAACATCCAGAACCAGCGGGGCGGGCTTGAAAAGCCAAAGATTTGGGGAGGCTTTAGAGGCTCCGGGGCTGCCGGGCGCAAGCGCTGCCTTTCATGCCAATCGGGGGCTCAGCAGTTTCACAGCTCGCATGACTGGCGCTGGAGCGGGGCTGCCGACGCTGCAAGAGCCCCCGGCTGCAAGAGCCCCCGGCTGCAAGAGCCCCCATCTGTAAGAGCCCCCATCTGTAAGAGCCCCCATCTGTAAGAGCCCCCGGCTGAAAGAGCCCCCGGCTGAAAGAGCCCCCGGCTGAAAGAGCCCCCAGCCCCGGGCTCCGCGCCCGGGACGCGAGCCAGCCGCTCCCGCTGGCCCCGACACCAGCAGGAGTCAGCAGAGACCTGCGCTGGGCGGGGAGCGCCAGGGAAACCAGGGCTGGGGACAGCGGCGACAGCGCGGGGACACGGCAGGGCATCGCCTCCCCACGGGGTAACGCGAGTGGTGCGCTCCCAAGGACGGGGGCTCTGATGGAGTCTCCAAAAACCCTGTCACAACCTCCCGGCACCGAGGGACTCTCCGGGAGCACGGAATGCTCCCCGTGTGGCCGTGCCCCCTCCCCAGGCCCGCACGGCATCGCTGTGCTCCTGCCCCGGCACGGTGTGCCCGTGTCCCCGCGACGGCGCTGGGACTCACGGCTGCTGTCACTGGGGCTTGCACTGGGACAATCTCTTCTCCCAGGAAAGCACAAGCCAGGCTAACAAAACAAATGCTGGCCCCAGCACCACTGGCATTAGCTCTATCTTCCAGGGAAACTGAGGCACGGGCTCGCCCAAATCTCTGACATGGATTTTGTGTCCCTGGTGCCACTGGTCACCCTGGGAACTGCGTGTCTCAGCACTGTCCTCCCCTGCTGACCTCAGCAAACCGTTCAGGGGTGATGTCACCCAGTGAGACATCAGCCTTCACCCAGCTGGGCCCCGCGGTGGCCGTGCAGGGGCAGGGCATGCAGGGCACAGCCCCCACAGCCCCCAGAGCCCAGCCCAGGGCCAGGGCTGTGCCCAAACCCCAGCCTGTGCCAGCGCAAAACCAGGACAGGTCTCCAGGGGTGTGCTCAGGGCCCCGTGTGCATCCTTCAAACCCCTCACGAGCAGAGCAAGAGGGAGCTGCTCCAAAAAGAGCCACAGAGCCTCCAGCAGGGTGACAAGGCGCAGTGGCCTGTCACAGGAAGGAACACCTTGTGTTTGTGAATTCCAGAAGATAAACGTGCTAATAACAGGAGACCCCCCCAAAAGGACACACGCCAGGGCAGCTGAGCGTGCCACCCTGCCCTGGCTGCCAGGGGCTGCCCCTCAGCCCGCGGCAGAGCCGTGGCCAGCAGGTCTAGTCCTGGTCCTAAGCCCCGTCACAGCTTCAGGGACTGGGAGGGGACCGAGAGCAATCCCCCCCTGCCGGGCCAGCCCCGTGTCCCCACACCGGGACACAGCAGAGCACGGCAGGCAAGGGGATGGGGAAAGGAAAATCCGAGGAGGAATCCTAAACAACCCGGGTGGCAAATCCCTCTTGATTCCATAGGTGCCAGGGGGAGAACGAAGGCGGCAGAGGGAGCAGCCCTGATCTCGGAGGGCAGCCCCGATCCCAGGGCACAGCCCTGACCCATGGGGGCACAGCCCTAATCCCAGAGGACAGCTCTGATCCCAGGGCACAGCCCCGATCCCAGGGCACAGCTCCGATCCCGGGGGCACAGCCCCGATCCCAGGGCACAGCTCCGATCCCGGGGGCACAGCCCCGATCCCGGGGGGCACTCACCGTTGGAGGAGGATGCCAGGCACTGGAAGGGGCTGCCGGAGGTGCAGTTCTGCCACAGGTCTGCCGCGTGCTCGCCGTTCACCAGCCATTGCTGCGGGACAGACACAGCCCGTGAGCAGGAGAGCCCCCCCGGCCGTGTCCCCCCGGGCTCCGGCACCGAGCAGCCGCAGCCCGCGCCTGCCCGCCCGCCAGGCGCTCCCAGGGACACGCTTTTCCGTCGAGAGGGGTTTGGAAAGTCAGTGCCGGTATTTGCTTTTAGCCGCTTTAGCCCCGCGGCGCAGGAACAGAAGCTCTTTATGCGCTCTAAGCGCGGAGAGAGTCCCGCGGGGCCGCGCTTCCCTCCCCGGGCCTCGCCCGCTGCCTGGCCGGGATATTTGAATGCTTCCACGTGATTCCTAACGGCTCGGAAGATTTTTGTAACGTTTTCCGTGACTGTTACCACAAAAAGAAAAAAAAAAAGAAAAAGAAAAAAAGAAAAAAATAACCGGGAAAGAAGCCCCTGGTGAAGCAAGCTTGGAAGCCACCAGCTCCACAGAACTGCCCCAAAGCCAACTGCGGCCTCTCCCGAGCAGCTGACGTGTTCGCTGGGCTGCAGCCCGGGACAGTGCTGGGAAGCCTCGGTGCTGCATCCAGCCCTCGGTGCTGCCGCTGCTCACACAGATCCAGCCTTGGAAGCTGGGTTAGGAAAAAGAGGCAGTGCCTTATTCCCAGCCCCAGAGGAGGAGAGCTGGGCAGGGGGAGTCAGTGCCCAGCCAGCCCCGTGCAGGGGCTCTGCTCGGCCTGCCTGCTCGGGTCCTGGAGCTCAGTAGCAGGTGGAGCTCCCTCGCGAAAGGAGAGAGCAGCATCACCCCAAAGGAGGGGATTTGGGGTGCTCCGAGGCTGCTCCTCGATGTGAAGCAGCCTGGGGAGGATGAGGAGATGGTTTCCAACAGCCCTTGTGTCTCTGTACCACTCTGTTCTGTGGATGCCCTGAGCACCACCACAGAACACAGCCAAGCGTCCCACCAGCTTCCCCTGAGAGCACAAACCCCCAAATCCCCAAATCCCACCGTTACTGAGACCAGCACCCAGCCAGTAAAGGCTTCCTGCTAACAGCCGGGCTGTAGAACCAGCCACAAACAGAAATAACCCGTCCTGCTCCTGCCACGCCGCGGCCGTGGGGGGCGGGAGCCCGGGGCGGGGGTCCGTACTCACACTGACGATGGTGGACACGAAGAGCAGCACCAGCACGGTGACGTGCAGCACGATGATCCCCAGCAGCAGCAGCAGCATCTTGGCGGCGGTGGAGGGCAGAGCTGCAGCGGGACAGGGGTGATGCTGAGTGCGTGTGTCTGTCTGTCCGGGGGACAGTAGGAACGCTCCGCTCTGCCCCGCCCGGCGAGGGGGATGCTGCTGGGGCAGTTCCTGGCGCTCGGGTTCTCTTCGCGGGCCCCGCCGACGGAGAGGGGTCCGAGCGCTCTGCCCGCTCCCCGATATCCCCCGGGGGCCCCTCGAGACCTTCCCCCGAGCGTGCTCTCCCTGTGCCACCCAGGGGGCTCCTCCCAGTCCCCTCCCCGGGGACCTTCAAAGGGGGGCGGTCCCCACGGGGCGCCCCCGGCCCCTCTCCCCGAGAGGGCTCCGCTGCCCCTCTCCCAAGGGAACGCGCTCCCGGCCCCGCCCGGCGGGAGGGCTCGGGCTCGGCTCATCGCACCCGAGGGGCCGCCCCGCTCCGCTCCGGGGCAAAGGCGGGCGGGGGTGCCTTGCCCACCCACCCATGGGAGCAGTGTGGGTGATTCTGCCGGCCCCCAGCCCAGGGGGAATTTTACCGGGCTCATCTGCCCTGGCGACCCCCGGAGAGAGGGCAGGGGGCGGGGAGCAGGGGGCGTCAGCCCCTGCCCCTTCCAGCGCACTGGGCTGCCAGGGCTCCTCTTCTCCGGGGCTGTCCTCAGCCCATCTCCCCTCGGCTCCCCCGGCAGAGGGTCTCCTGGACCTTCTCCCGAGCTGGGGGGACCTTCCCCAGCCCGTCTCCCCCTCGGTGGAGAGGGGAGGGGGCTGCCCTGACCCCTCTCTCCCTTGGAGAGCCCCCAGAGCGGGGGTGCTGCTCCCCCCCCTCGACTGCGGCCCCCGGCGGGTCTCCCCAGCCCGAGTTCCCGGCTGCGGCCGTTCCCCGGCGCTCCGTACTCACATCGCGGCGGAGCGGAGCGCGCTGGCGGCGGCGGAGCGGGCGCGGAGCGGAGCGGGCGGCGGCGCTGTCAAGTTTCCCCTTTAACCGGGGCCACCGCCCCGTTTGCGTCTGCGGCTCGGGGAGGGCTCAGCAGCCGCCCGCCGCCCTCCTATAAACGGGGCAGCGCCCGGCCCCGGCCCTGCCGCCTCCCCCGGGAGCCGCGCGCGGAGCCGCTGCCTTCCCGGGACGCGGCTCCTGCCCCACAGCGAGGGGATTGAGGGGGCAGGAGAGGAGCAGCCCGTTCTCCCGAGCCCCCGCTGCCAGGCGGCCCTGCAGCGAGGCGGGGGGAGCTGCCGTGCCCCGCTCTCCGAGCCCCCCCGTGGGCGCGGCAGCCCCGGGCGGTGCGGGCAGGACCGGCCGGGCCCGGGGGACAGAGCTCTGCACATCGGGGTCCCCTCGCCCAGCCCTGGGGGGTTGTGCAGCCCCGGACGGGATCCATGGCACAGGGTTTGGGGAACGAGCGTCTGGCTGAGCTGAAGGGATTCAGCGCTTGGAGTCGACCTTTTTCAGCACTCGAGAGCCAAATTGGGCAGAACTGAGAAACTTTTCACTAAACTATGTGATTTTCCACAGCTCTGGAGAACACTCAGAGTTAGGGCTGTCCTGCCTGGAGAAGGCTCCAGAGAGAGCTCAGAGCCCTTCCAGTACCTGAAGGGGCTCTGGGAGAGCTGGAGAGGGACTGGGGACAAGGGATGGAGGGACAGGACATAGGGAATGGCTCCCACTGCCAGAGGGAAGGGTTAGGTGGGATACTGAGCAGAAATTGTTCCCTGTGAGGGAGGGCAGGCCCTGGCACAGGGTGCCCAGAGCAGCTGTGGCTGCCCCTGGATCCCTGGCAGTGCCCAAGGCCAGGCTGGACACTG
This sequence comes from Pyrgilauda ruficollis, assembly GCF_017590135.1. Taxonomy (NCBI): domain Eukaryota; kingdom Metazoa; phylum Chordata; class Aves; order Passeriformes; family Passeridae; genus Pyrgilauda; species Pyrgilauda ruficollis. The sequence goes on along the minus strand of NW_024521651.1, from coordinate 123,664 downwards.
GGGCTGGGAGCACCTGGGAAGTGAGAGGTGTCCCTGCCATGGCAGGGGTGGCACTGGGTGGGCTCTGAGGTCCCTTCCAAGCCAAACCATTCTGGGATCCTGTGACCCAGGTGCTCGGGAGGGAAGGGGTGGCTGTGCTGCCGCCCTCGCTCATTCCTCGAGCACAGCCAATGTGTTCAAACAACCCCCCCACACACAGAGCGCAGCCCCAGCTCCCGAATAACCTCGCCAGGAGACCTGCACTCTCCTGCGCCTTCACAGCACTCCCCATCGCTCCCCTCTCCCCGCAGCAGCTCCCGCATTGTTGCACAAACGAGGGAACTCGGCATCCAGCCACCGGCACTGTAAATCTTGGGAGAGGGAGCTGGGGAAGCGTGCTTGGCTCCTCTCTCCTGGCAAGCAGAGGCGTGTTCCCGCAGCACGGGCTCCTCGCTCACGGAAGGGGTCCCGGCACAGGCAGCGGCCCCCGAGCACCCGACCGGCTCGGGGGAGAGGCAGCGGCTGAAACGAGATTCCAAAGGATGCGATTTCCCTTCCCCTCCGAGAAATCCCGCCAGTTCCTCTGCTGCTGCCGTCCCTGTGCAGCCCGTGACGCCTGTCGGTGCTATCCGGAGGGCTGGAACATCTGCGCCACCATCAGAACATTCCTGGCTAACGAGGCTGAGGGGGGCTGTCCTGGGCCCGGTGCCTGAAGGAGCCCCCGCGCTCGGGGCTGAGAGAGAAAGGTCCTGGAAAGGTCCTGTCCCCAGGGCTGCCATCCAGACCATTCTCTGACCTGGGTTTGCGGGTCTGAGGTCTCGGCTGCTATTTCTGCACAGAACATCCAGACTGCTCCCTGGGAGGAGCGGGATCACGGCGGGGGAGGCACGGGGAGGCTGGGGGTCACAGACAGCTCCCGAGCCCCTCCGTGAGCGTGGGACAGCAAACCCACCCCAGCTCCGCGTCTGGAAAAGGTGCCAAAAGCAGCTTCTTAGGCGTGGGGAGAAATATCTGAAAGTCAAACCAGGGAAAAGAGCAGTCTGTGGGTAACAAAGGCAGTTTTGGCTGAGAGCCGTGGGTTGGAAACGGTGGAGAAAGCCCAGAGAGAAGAGCACATCACTAAAAATCACTCCCTGCTCCTTGGACACTTCTTTTGGGAAGGTGCACTGTTCAAACCTGGCCAAAACTGTTCTGGCCAGGCAGGGATGGACTGAAAGGGATCGAATGCTCATTTAGCTGTGGCATCGACTGACCCAGCACTTCAGGGCTCTGCTCATCCCTTTCCTCGGGCTAGGTGGACGAAATCCCTCTCAAGACAAACCCTTTCCAACTACACAAAAAGGCAGCATTTCCTCTGTATGTCTTTGTGAGGATGAACTCGTTTAACCCCACATTTTGCTCTCTCATCACAATTTTAGGGACTCGCTTCCTGTTCCCTACCCTGGTGATTAAGACCATTCCCGAGGAGGGTTTGAAATGCAAAGGGCAGGGGCCGAAAGCTGCGCTGCCATCAGCAAACCCCTCCTGCTGTTCCTTGCTGGGAGCTGGGGAGGGAACGAGGAGGGGAAAATCCTGTTTTCAAACGACTGTGCCACCAGGAAAAGGAGGAGAGCAAGATATGGTTTGACTGCACTTTGTGCCAGATCTACAGTGCTCCCTCAAAGAACACACATGCAGATCTGTATATATACATATATATATACACACAAATACATTTACACCGGTGGACTGGGTATTGGAAAAAAATATTTCAACCAGGAAAAAACATAAAGGGAGACTTTATGTTCATCAAACTTCAATAACAAAGGGTCTAATGTATCTTGGAGGCATTGACTTATTTTTCCTGATTTGTTTTCTACCAATTCAGGAAGAATTTATAAAATACTTCAGTCCTGTCTGCATTCATGTCCCCAAACCAAATTCATCCAGCTTTTTGCTTTCCACTCCAAACCAGTGTCAGCACTGCTGAAATCACAGGAGAAAATCCCACTGCCTTCAAGGAAACCAACATTTACCCACTGACCCCAAAACCCTCCAAAAATCAACTTTTGCTCCCCAGCTGGGACTGGGAACATCCTCAGATTCCTTCTGAGCAGCTGCTTCGTGCTCCTGTCCTGCCAGCACAGAGCAGGCCCTACGGAGGGCACAGCTCTAAAGCAGCTTTGAGTTTCTTTTGCCCAGAGTGCTGAGTTTTACACCTTTGGCTGCAGCAGTGCCAGGGTGGCCCCTTTCTCTGTCCCCTGCGGGGTCCCCAGCATGGTCACTGCTGCCCCCAGGATCCTGCTGAGGGACACGGCAGCAGCTCCGAGAGAGCTTGGACAAGAGCATGTGAAACAAATCCATTGGGGGATATTAAACCCAAGGACAGCCCCGGCAGCTCAGGAAGTCCTTGGGATGCTGAGTGCTGGAAGCTGGGAAAGTGGGCTGGGAGAGTCTCACAGAGCTTCCCTCTGCTGCTTTTATCTCAGCATCTCCTGTTGGCTCTGGCAGGGGCTGCACCAGAGGCTGCGCTTTGGTCTGAGCCAGCACGAGCATTTCTGTGATCCTACACTGCCCAAATGTTCCTTTAGCATTTTGCCAAAGTTTTCTCCCTTTTTTTCCATAATAGCAATGAGTTTAGGGCTGGTTTTTTTTCTGACTGCTGATGCTGTTTGGGGAATTCTCTCTCCCCTGAGCACAATAATCTGCACTAGTTATGCAATACATTGTTAACATGGGTTTTGGCAAGCTTTGGTTTCACCCAAATTCGTATCAGACCCTTCCAGGACATTCAATGATTTTTGTTTTCTTAAACAACAAAACCTCCTTTCTCAGAACTTTCTTGCTAGCCCTGCCTGGAGTGTTCACCTGGATCCTGCACTGACACAAAGCAACAGTGTCCTGGGTTTATTAATTTATTGTCTCTCCTCCAGTCAGTAAACAATTAATTTACACACCCAGCTCTGCAGCAGTGATGCAAATGGAATGATGCAGAAGGGTGGGAATATGGCTGTAAGATGCAAAGGAATTTCCACAGAGTAACTTTCTCAGCGGCTTGGCTGATAGAGGAGCAATAAACCAGCAATAAATAGCAATAAAAGCAGACATGTCGTTCTCGTGGAGAAAGGAGCCATCCCCTCAGCAGAGAAAGGCGGATGATGGGCCTGGGCTGTGATTTAGAAATGATCTCTGAAAGGAAATCATTTAATGGCACGGCAGCAAAGGCATCTCAGCCATCAGCAGGAGGAGGCAGGGCTGTTTTTTCATCTCCCAGCACATCAAAGGCTGCTCAAATCCCAAAGCCAGCCCTGCAGGGATTAAGTGGAGCAGCTTCACTCAGCAGCAGCTCTGTCATGGAAAGCAAATCCCTCCCTGAGCAGGAGAGCCTCGTGTTCACTGGAACTGCACCCAAACCCGTCCCTGGAGCCCCATCTGACAGGGGACTGTGGCAGGGGGAAGAAGAAGACTCACACTGGAGCACACGTAGGATGCCCTGACCAAAGTGTCTGGGGGACATCAGAAGGAGTAACATCAGTACTGTCAACTTATGGAAAACTGGCGTGGAGAGAACGAAACCCCAGAGGGAGCTGGGAATTCTCTAACGTCTGGGAAATTGCTGCAGGAAAGTGGAAAGTATTTGTGAAAGAAATTAGAGGAGCTGAAGCTGAAATTCCTCTGGTCATGGCTCAAACAGAGGAAAGAAACTCTTTGGCAGTGCTGTGGAAAGGAGCATGGAGAGGCCAGGACAGCAAGAGAAAATGGAGCTGGGTAATTGCAGCACCACATAAACGCTGGCAGTTAGGAGAAAGCCCTAAAGGAGCTGGGCCAGTGGGAAAGATCTGTGTTTGGTGAGCTCTGAAAGTAAAATTCGAGAAAAGTGGAGACTGATCCTGGTGTGCCCTCACTGTAAAACAGAGCCCACATATTTCTGACGAGACTCAAACCAAAGGTGGAAGTGAAGCGAAGGCAAAGCTGCTGCTGGTGCCAGGACTTGGCTCTGGGTCCTCCAAGGCTGGAGCCTTTCAGGAAAGGGCTGTGGGTGCCTCTGCTGCCCCACACTCAGCTGGGGACAGACTCCTGGGGCCCAAAAGCCTGGCAGCTCTGCCTGAGAACATCTGGAGTGGGTCTGCAGGTGAGCGGAGCAGCCAAGATCGCCAGGGGCTGGGGACAGGAGCACGGGCAGAGAACAGCACGGAGCAGCCCCAGGCCAGTGAGGGCGCTGACAAAAACTGAGCTCAGCTGCCCCTGGCTCCTCTGGGAGGCAGGGAAGTGCAGAAAGGGAAGGTGAGATCAGCTGGGCAGTTTCTCCTGCTCACAGTTGTCTCTTTCCTTTGGAAAGGGTGGCTGCTGCCTCCGACGGACTCCGGCCCCAGGACACGCACAAAGTAGAGGAAATCTATTTTTAGTCTCAACAAAAGTGCTAGTAAAGAAAAAAAAAAAAAAGGTTAGAAAGACAATTGCTTCCTGTTTAGGGCTGGTGCTGGGAGGGAGATCCTGCCAGGGAGGGGAGGGGGTCTGCAGGGTCAGGAGGAGCCATCGGGCAGCAGACAAGGAAAGAACTCCCAGCTGCCGCGAGCCCCACGCTGGGCTGGTGGTCCCTGCCCTGGATTCCCGAGGGAGGGACTCGAGCTGCTGCCCCTTTGGGATTCCTGGTGCCCACGGGCTTTAGGCTGAGCTCAACAGCTGAGATTAAAAGACTCAAGAGTTGTGATAGCCTAAGGAGTGAAACTGCAACGTGACTTTCACACTCAGCCTCTGATTGAAGATTTATCCCTCTGAAGATTCCAATACTTGGTAAAATCAGGATTTACAGCAGGAGAGAAGGCTCTGTGCAGCCAGAGGGGCTTAAACACCAATTAATCTCTTTATCTTCAAAGTGCTTTGGTGCTCCCACCAATGAACTACACGTGAGAGGTTAAACCAGGAACCCAAAATTAAACGCACAGCATTTTCTTCAATGAACTTTCTCCAAGTCGAATCTACTTCCTCTTTTTAAGGCCCCAGCACTGACATTTTTGATGGCATTTAACATTTTTTTCAAAAGCAAGACAATTATCATTAGAAATCAGCTTAAAATGCACATTTTTCTATTTTAGGAACAGCACAAACTGCAACTCTTTCCGGGACAGTTTGTGTTTCTTCTGCTGCACCATTAAAAATCCATCCTGGATGTCAGCAGCTCATTATTCTGACAAGTGGCTTCACTTCCCCTTGTGCCTTTTCCACATCACACACACTCAAAAGGAGGAAGACGCGACAGTTTTTCTCCTGAAAACACAGACTGGAAGGGTAGGGATGGATCCCTGTGGGTGGATTCGGTGACATACAGGATATTTTCAGCTCCTTCCTGGCACACAGTGAAAGAGAAAACACAAAGGAAAAGAACCATCCTGGTAACCCAACAAACAAAACACTCATTTAATTTCCACCCGGAGCTTACACCAGGAAATGGAATCCTAACGGAGTTGTGAAATTGCAACAGTGTATTTGCAGAGAAGCTGAGGGGAAGGGGGATGGATGCGTGGTGCCAGCGGCGCTGAGCGCTCAGGTGAGTCCGGCGGAGACGTAGCCCAGGATCTGCACGGTGCTGGGGTAGCTCTTGCGCATGCCCATGCAGCGCTCCTGGTCGATGAACAGCGAGTTGTTCTTGACCACCAGGTCGTGCTCCAGGACCCCCTTGGAGCGCACCAGCATCTGCAGCATGTCCTCGGAGGCGCGCAGGCACTGGTGCAGGTTCCGCAGCGTCTCGTTGATCTCGTTGACCTCTTGGACGAGGCTGGGAAACAGCAGAACCCCGTCAGAGCCCCCCGGGGGTGGTGCCCACCCAGAGGGCCCCCCGGGCACAGGATTCCCCCATCAGCACACCCGGGCTGACTCCCACAGCCATGCCCCTTGCCCTGTCACTCCCTGCCTGTATAAAAGCCCCTCTCCCTCCTTTTCCTAAGCCCCCCTAGGGTGCTGGAGGGCCACAGCAGGGAGAGCCAGAGGTTTATCCTCCAAAACTCAGCACAAGCAGCACCTGGGCTGGGACACCTGCTCAGTGCTTTAGGTTCAACCAGGGCACTTATGGAAGGAATATTTAGGGGAAAAAAGCCATTTTGTCATGCAGAGATGCTCCTAGTGCCCCCCCCGGGCCCTGGCAGCCCGGCCTCACCGGAGCTGGGCGGCGTCCCGGCACAGCTCCACGTTGGGTCTCCTCGTGCGCTCGTCCAGCCGGGTCTGAGCCACCTTCAGCTGAACCTCTTTGTCCCTTATGGTCTTCTGGATGACTTGGATCTTGGTCTCGAGCTGGAAGATTTCCTGCCGTGTCTGGGGTGAAACGAACACAGGGATCAATGAAAAGGTAACTTCTCAAGTGATCACATCATTCCCTTCTCTCCTGCCTGTGCAGGAAAAAACCTGAGTTCAATAAACAGCCCCTGGGCTCAGGGCGCTCTTGCTCTGCCACATCAAAGCCCAGATCCGGCAGAGTTTTCAGGGAAAATCTCTTTGCTCTTGCTGCCACATCAGAGGAGAGTAAGGAGCAGAGGAGGTTTAGGAGCAGTGACGGATCTCTTGAATTACCAGCTTCCCAAAATTGCTGCTTGCAAGAATGGATCATCCATCAGCTAATACAGGGAAAGGTCTTAATGTCTCCTCATTTAAGGACAGGCCATCATCCCCTAGTGCCGCAAACTTCACCAGTCTGAGCCCTTCCCAGGAAGCTTCCCACGAGTCCCAGAGGTCCAAGCCAGGTCCCATCACCGCTCCCCTCCCGTGCCTGGCAGGGAGCCCACGGACAGCCGGCCGTCCCTCGGGCGGGCAGGGCGGGTACCTTGGCCAGGTGTGTCTGGATCTTGCTCTTGGCGTTGGCGATCTCGGTGATGCGGCTGGTGAAGGCGTCGTTGACCTTGCTGAACTGGCGCCACATCTCGTCGGCCGTGCCCATCAGGAGGCTCTCGGTGCTGGCGCGCAGCTTGGCCGAGGTCGCGCGCGCGCTCTGCGAGCGGAAGATGTTGTTGTCCGTGAACCTGGCCCACGTCTCCGGCACCGAGACCCTGCGGGGGGAGAGCACAGCCCGTGGGAATTAAACTGCAGGAAGTGAAACACCTGGACCCCGCTTGTTTGAGATCTATCAAATGAGGCTGGACCCTGCATGTTTGATGATTTATCAAATGAGCCTGGACCCCGCTTGTTTAATAATATTTATCAAATGAGGCTGGACCCTACTTGTTTAATTATATTTATCAAATGAGGGCTGGACCCCACTTGTTTAATGATATTTATCAAATGAGGCTGGACCTCACTTGTTTGATGATATTTATCAGATGAGGCTGGACCCCACTTGTTTGATGATATTTATCAAATGAGTGCGTGCCACAAAGACAACTGGAGAAAGTTCAGACAAACAATAGATTCTCCCATAAAAAAGAGATTCCAACCCGAGCTCCTGTTTACACCTTCCTTTGAGGCATTAAGTGCCAAGGAGCTCCCAGCCTCACAAGGACACACAGATCAGAGTTCAGTCAATTCCTTTTGCTCACAGCCCATCTCAGTCTCCCACTAAACTGAACGAGCTTTAGATCCCACTCCATTCCCTGTCTGTGCATTTGGGATGAAGTTCCTGCCTGTGCAATAGTCCAGAACAAGGTCAACAAAAGACTTAAATACCACATAAGCTCCATTTAAAACCTGCTGATTCTCGGCACATTTTACCCCCCTCTGAATTTCAGCCTCGATCCTTTGCAATCCATTTGCCTGTCTAAATATGTCTGAGCTCTACTGTGAATAATTATTCAAACTACTAGAAAAATTGTCTCAATCTGTGCCTCTCCAAAAAATTCATGGTTTGTGTGAGCAGATTTATTCTCTCAGCCCTTTGCCACTTGGACGTCTCTCTGAGAGTGCTGGGTTAGGTCACTGTTCATTAACTGCAAAGCCAAAGCTGAATTCCTGGCACCCAAAAGCAGCAGAACCCTATCCCAGGACCACGCTCTCATTTCTTGATTTTCTGGGTCATTTCAGCTCCCTGCCAGGCCCTCTCCATACAGAGGTGAGCCCCCAGACTTCCCATCAGTGAGGAGCACTCAGGCAAGCACTGAGACATCTCTGAAAATATGCACGAACTTAATGAGCCGTGCAGAGATGCTGGGCTGAATTCGTTTGCAGGCTGAGCTCTGAGCCCTGATCTAATGTTTAATTAGGCTGGGCTCACTTTTGCCCGCCGGGTGTTCAGCATCCAGCTGAGAGCAGAGGGTTCTTCTCCCCCCAGAGAGCCCCGAGGGAAGCCACCCCTGGAGGTGGTGTCTCCGGAGGGATGGATGTGCCTCCAGAGAGGGCTGGGCACTGCCAGCTCCCTGCTCTGTGCCTGCCGGGCCCCGTGCTCACGTGGCATCGATCCTCTCCACGCCCTTGAAGAAGTGGATGCCTCTGGAGGTGTTCTTCAGCTGGTAGCACTTGTTGTCGATGTGGTGGCCCAGCTGCTTGTCAGCCAGGTCCTTCTCCAGCTCCTGCCGGGCCTCCTTGTTGCACCTGGAGCACACGAGCAGCAGCCCGGTCGGGATGGAGCCGTGGGATGGTTCTGTGCCCATCCCGCTCCCCTCAGCCCCACTGTGCTCCCGCAGCATCCCTGCATCAGCCTGCAGGGTCCGAACCCGCAGGGATGTGCTGGGGCACAGCTGCAGCTGCACAGCAGCCCTGCAGCAAGCCCCGAGCCCTCCTTACATGATCTGGGCGTTCACCGTGTCCAGGCACTGCTGCAGCCTCTCCCGGCAGGACCTGATGATCTTGATTTCCTGGGCAAAGGAAACCCCATCAGCATCGGTGCTCAGACATCCTGGGCACTCCTGCCCTGGGGGCACACACCAGGAATTCCCCTTCCCCCAGAGCAAGCACAGAGGGCAGGAGGAGACCCCAGCCCCAGGACACCCCCCTGTGCCAGCCCCAGCCCTAGGGCACCCACCTGTGCAGCTGAGCCAGCCAGGGCCAGGGCGGGGACAGGAGGGGGCTGTGACCATGGCCAGAGCCTCTGAAATCACTTTCAGGGTGGTTTCCCAAGTTTTTCTCTTGACATCAATGGCCAGGGCTGCATCCTGCCCTGGCATGAACGGGCACAGCGCTGCCCTGGGCCAGCAGTGCCACACGTGCCCGTCCCCAGTCCCAGGGCGTTTTCCTCCCCACAAGAAATCCCATCCATACGGGACAAGGGGACTTTGGTGCAAAGCTGGTTTAGGGGTTTTCAGATTTAGGGGTTTTCAGCTCTAGGCAGGGTTCAGCTCCCCTGGGGAAGGCTCCTGCTGCTCTCAGCTCCCTTGGTCCAGCACAAGCCTATTGCACCCACGAGGGTTTCCAGAGACAGGTGATCCAAACCCAGGGACTTTCAATCCCTCCTGTCTGCAGGAGCCAGCTGAAAGCACAGCCTAAATGCATCCCAAACATTAAAAAACCCAAATGGCATTATGGAGATACCAGCTCTGATAATTTTCCTAAACCCTCATGAGCTTTAAACTAATATTTTAATTTTTCAGGGCCTGACTCATAACAAAAGATCTTCTGAGAGAGCAGTGGCTTCACAGGCCCAGGGGCTGCAATTTCCTTCCCAGTTTTGTGAGGCTTTTGCAGTGATTATATTTCGCTGTACCCTGCATTAGGATCCCATTTGCTGTGCCATGATTGCTTTTAATTCATGATTGAAAGCAGCTTAGATAAAGGCAGGCAGGAGTGCAGGTTTTTATGATTTCTATCAAATCCATTGCCTGAGCACACTGTGACAGTCCTGCTGCAGCCACTCTGCCCTGAGCAAAGCAGAGCTGGGCAAGTGTAATTAATATCTTTTATTAGCCCAACTAATAGAGCAGGGGAAAGCAGACGAGCTGTCAGGCACACCCTGCCCTTTCCATGTGTGTGTAAAATACAGAATGTGCAACAGGTACAGATCATACAAATAAAGAGAGATCTGTGCAGGCAGGGCTCAGAAAGGCAGGATCACCTCACCAATATACAGAGAGTGTGACAGGTACAGATCACACAGATAAAAAGAGATCTGTGCAGGAGGGCTCAGAAAGGCAGGACCATCTCACAGGCTCCCCAGAGAAGGTCGGAGGACCCTGATATGCCACCCAAACCCAGCTCCTTTCCACCTCTTCCTTCCTCCCCCACGGACACGCTGCTGGGGGGGAACACCAGCCCCTGCCCCAGCAGCCTGGGGGGGTTGAGGAATTGGGCACCACAGCAGCGCTGAAGAGCCAGTGAGGGAACAGGGCTGCCAGGCTTGTTTAGGGGAGTTTAGGCAGAACTGGCTTTGTCACAGGATGGGTATTGCAAACTCACAGTGATGAGCTGTTTCTCCACGTCATCACTGACCAGGTCGATGCCCATCCTCTTCTCCCGATTGAGCAAACACTTGTGAGCGACCTGGTGGGGACATGTGGTGGCATCAGCGCTGGCTGCAGGGACAGGGCTCCCTGCAGGGGCTGTGCCCGTGTCAGGGAATGCAGGAAAAGAAAATGCAGGTGGGCACAGGGTGGCAGCCTGGAGGAAGCTGCCCGAGGCAGCTGGGTTAGGTGACAACAGCAGCCGAGTGCCACACCAGCACGGAACCAAAGGGACAGAGCCCTCGTGTCCCCGGCCACCACAGCGGAGCGCAGGGACCCGTGCCAGGCCCGGTGTGGACCTCCCCAGAGCCTCGTAGTAAGACATGGGCTTTTGTGTCCCAAGCCAGGATTTTGGATACAGAATTATCTGGTTAAACAAACACTGCAGTGATGTGCTCAGCGTGTGCTGGAGGGGGATGCAGCAGATGCAGGGGATTTGTTTATCACTGACTCAACTAATGGGCTCTTCTTGAAACCTTTCCAACGTTACAGGGCTGGGATGGACTTTATGAGAGGTTTGAGTGGCTGCAGCTGTTTGGGCTGGGGTTGCAAGGTCCCTACCTGGAAGGGGCCCTCGGTGTCGGCCAGGGCTCTCTCCAGCCGTTTCTGCATGTCCATCAGGGAGTTGGTCTCCCTGATCATGGCATCCAGCTCGATGCAGAGCTCGGACTTCCAATACTCTATGTCATTGATGCGCTCTCCCAGGTTCTTGGTGCTCTCCCCTTGGGTCCTCTTGGCCTGCTGGTACACGTCCTTGATGGTGCGGGTCAGGTCGGCGCGCAGGCGCTCCGCGTTGTGCCGCGTGGTCTCCGACTCCTTGTAGTTGGTCAGGTTGGACCTGTGCCAGTCGTCCAGCGTGTGCCGGGTGAAGACCCCGTTGGGTCTCTCGGAAATAAAAGGAATGATCTTGGTGGGGGGGAGCCCTGGGAAGCTCTCGGTGAGGGGAGACAAGGTGGGGTTGAGGGCAGCTGCTTTGTAGTAGGAGTTGGGCATCCATGGCATGCTGAAGCTCTCGGAGTGATAGGGAATGCGGTTCCTGTAGCCGCCGGCCACGGTGTTGGCTGCTGGCAGGACCCTGGGAGGCGGTGGCCGTGGCTGGTTAAACTTGGCTTTCAGGGGATAGCCATAGAGTTCCATCCTGGAATGCTGCTGGTGCGGGTCCTGCACAAAGGGGGCACAGGAAAACCTCGCTCAGAAAGTTCCTGTCCTTGTGGTACCTCTTACAGCAACACCCGACCTGTGATGGGACCAGCCCTGCCCAGGGCACCCACACAGCCCCATAATCTCCTGAATGCAAATCCCCTCTGACAGCATCCCAGGGATTTGGATAGGGAGGGATTTGAGACCAACTTTGCTGTTGGTATCTTGTGTCAGGTCTTGAAATGAGGAGAGAAACAAATCATGACTGCTGAGGAGGATGAAAGATCTTATACCTTTGTTTTCCTTAATCTCTTATTTCCCATTATTCCTTCATTTTCCCTGTCAATCTAATTATCTCCCCTGGGAGGGTGGGCAGGCCCTGGCACAGGTGCCCAGAGCAGCTGTGGCTGCCCCTGGATCTCTGGCAGTGCCCAAGGCCAGGCTGGACACTGGGGCTGGGAGCACCTGGGACAGTGGGAGGTGTCCCTGGGACAGTGGGAGGTGTCCCTGCCATGGCAGGGGTGGTCCCTTCCAACCCAGGCCAGCGAGTCTCATCCCAGGACCTAGCCTGGCCCAGGCTTTGGGATGGGCAGAGGGACACTCACACCCCGAACTCAGCACAAAAGCTTTCCCAGGTGTGACTGGCTCTGAGTCACCTCGGCAGAACTGAGGAGGAGAGGTCTGTGCTCAGCTCCAACAAAGTTCCCACCAACCAGTCCCCCCAGCCCTTTGTCCCTGCTGGGGACAGGCCACTGCCATTCCCTGCCTCTCTGTCCCTTATTTACCCGGGGAGCAGCACTTGGAGAGCGGGGGATGCTTTCCCTGTCTCCCACCCTGCAAACAAATCCTTCCCCTTTAGACACTGACAGACAAGTGTTTGAGACGGAAAGAACCTTGGGAATGCACTGGGTTACTTTTCCAGCCCTTCCAGCTGCAGCGAACACCCCTGGCACGCCAGGCTGAGCGCTGCCAGCTGCCCTGGGCGCGGGCACAGTGGGCTGGGCACCGCGAGTACCGGCCGTGCGGGGCGTCCCTCGGCGGGCACAGCTCCCCGCGGCTCCAGGGGCCAGCTCAGGCCCGGGGGCACCCGGGGGTGCTGCTGCTCATCACTGCCGGCTCCGCGGGGCCCGTTGCCATGGCCGTGCCCGGGGGTTCCGTGGGCAGCAGCCGCGTTCTGGTGGCTCTGTGACACCGGCCGGGCTCTGTGACCCGGCCTGGCCATTGAGCCGCCCTGGAATGGCCGCAGCACTGCTGGCTCTGGCCTGGCAGCCGGCAGGGATGCTGGGATGAGTCCAGGCACCCCAGCTCACCCAAGGGGGTCTCTCTGCCCAGCTTCTGGAACACAGCCAGCTCTGCTTGGCAGCTTCCGCATCTCACCTTCTCCAAAGGGATACTTTCATTTTCTTCATTTCCCGGCTGTGTCCACAGCTTATCGTGGACCCAGGCTGGTGTTTCTGTCCTCTCACAGCCCCAGTTTCTCCTGATTGTCCCAACTCCTGCAGCTGCAGGCTGGGACTGCACCGGGAGCTTTCCCGGGTCCTGCTGACCCCTGGCCACCCTCCTGAGCTGGCCTCCGGGGCAGCTCTGCCTCTGGCCAAAGAGTGACAGAAAATGGAGCCCAAAGTGCTTGGTGTACACAAAGTGCAGCACATCTTCATTTCACATCTTCATTTCACTTCATTCCAAACACACGTCCTGCCTCCGCCAGGGGAGGAATCAGCCCCACCAACCTGAAACAAAACATTCAGCCCATCAGCTGGTTTTTGTGCAGCCAAAGCAGATAAATGATGGCAGTGAAGGCCTGCCAAGCCCTGTCCCCAGCAGGACACCCAGCCACCCTGGGAGCAGCCCAGCTCCCCGCTCCTTGCACGCTCCCAGCCCTGCTCTCACGCCCTGCCCGTGGCTAATTCTGTTCAGATGAATCACTGCCCAGCCAGGGACACCACTAATTGTGGGAGGCAACCCCAGGGCTCTGGAAGCATTTGCTAAATTAGGCAATAATAATTCGATAAAGTTGTAAAAGGCCCAGGGCTGCTCTGTGCAGCCCAGGCAGGACCTTCCGGGGCAGAGGGACAGTGGGGACATCACGGGGGGCCAAGCTTTGGCCCCACCAGAATCACAGAATGCCCCGAGCTGGGAGGGACCCACAAGGATCCCTGGGGACCCCTGGCCCTGCCCAGAGCCCACCAACCCCACCCTGGGCATCCCTGGATGTCCAAAGGCTCCTGGAGCTCTGGCAGCCTCGGGGCCGTGCCCATTCCCTGGGCAGTGCCAGCAGCCTCTGGGGCAGAACCTGTTCCTAGAATCCAACCTGGACCTCCTCTCACACATCCTAAAAGCTGCAAAGAGAAGAATTGGCACAGGTAACACAAATACCACAAGTGACTCTCAAGTAGCTGCCAAGTGCACAGTCTGTGATCTCAAAATCCCAAACCTGAGTGCCCCAGGGAATTGGACAGGCTGTTTACACCACCACCATTTATTGGAGTAATTAAACCTGGTTCCTTAATTCTGACTACAACTCCAACAGCTGCAACACCACTAAAATTACAAACTGTCCCCACCCAGTTGTGCTGGGGCACATCCAGTCTGGGCGGACACGTGAGGACACAGCTTTGCCGAAGCCTTGAGCAGTTCAGCTGAGAATTAAGGAACAAAACCAGGCTGGACCCGGGGAGCTGATGGGAAGCAGAGGTGCCACTTCTCAGCACGGCAGCCCAGGCTGGCCAAACTGGAATTTCAAGGGATACATTTAGATACCTGAGTACAAAATCTCCTGCCAAGAACTGTCAAATTGTGTCACAGCTCTGCATTCTGCTGTCTATTAATACAGCATTCCTCTGGGTCAGGAGCTGCCCTGCTGAAAATACCCAGATGCAGATCCTTTATAGCAGCCCTGTGAGCTGCACGTACCCAGCTGAGCCCAGCCGCTCCTTCGCTCACGCTGGAATATTCCTCTGGCTCCCAGAAATGCTGCACCTGCCTGCAGGGGATCAAGTGCTCATTCACAGAGCCCAGAACCCAGCGTGGCTGGGGCTTGGAGCAGCCCGGGCAGTGGAGGGTGTCCTGCCCATGGCAGGGGTGGGATGGAATGGGCTTTAGGTTTCCTCCCAGCCCAAACCATTCCAGGATTCTCTGAGATGGTTTTCACCTCTGAACACGAGGCTCTTAGAGAGAAAGCAATAAAGAGATCAAAACTAAACCAAAAGTAGACTGGCAGCTGAATAATTCAGTCTAAGCAGAGCAGCATTTGACTGAGCTTTCCAAACAATAAATGTGGCATGAATAAATCATCACAAATCCCTCCCCGAGCTCTCGTGATGAGTCACAACCACCAAACCACAGATGCTCAGAGCAGGCTCTGCTCATCCCCAAGGTTAAGCCTGGGATCACTCCTGTAATTACAGCAGTGGTGGCCTCAGAAAATGTCATCATTTACTGGTGACGCTCTCAGCAGCGCCCAGGAAGCACTGAAATCAAAAACTGAGTTCAGGGAGAGCCTCCCTGCAGCCTCTTCAGTCCCTCTGGGCTTTGCTGCCTGCCCCGGGGGCACTGCAAAGTCCCGGCAGTGGGGACGGTGTGCCCTGAACTCCTCTCACCCCTCAGAAGCCCCAGCTGCTCAGTCCAGCAGGTGTGGGGCAGGAGGAGACCCCCTGAGCCACACAGGGTGCAGACGGCGGCCTGAGAGGGGGAAGGAGCCCCGGGCAGGGGGTGCAGAGCATCCAGCACAGCTCTGTCCCCAGCTCTGTCCCCAGCTCTGCCCCCAGCTCTGTCCCCAGCTCTGTCCCAGCTCTGCCCCAGCTCTGCCCCAGCTCCGTCCCCAGCTCTGTCCCCAGCATCCCACAGGAGCTCTCACGAGGTCACAGCCCGGGCTCACCTCCCTGGCACACAGAAAACCACCGTGCAACCATCCCCAGCTCTCTCCTCGGTGTGCCCACCTTGCTGCAGCCCGGATTATCACACCTTGCACCCACCTGGGGCTGACTTCTTCCCAGGAAGGGCAGGAAAACTGCTCCAGTGACTGATGGAGGCAGAGAAAGGGAAATGAACCCAGTCTCTCCACATTTACCTAGAAACATCCCGCCTGTGGAAGTGCTTAACCACGTGCTGTTTATTAACAATTAACATCAGCCCCATTATTTCAGGGCAGTTTAAACACAAATTTAAAAGTGAGCCCCAGCATCTGAGGTCTCTGTGTAGAAGTGGATGGCTCTGGTGATTGATGCTCCACACATGCTTCAGTGCTCAACTGCAGTGAGTTATTGGTGGCCTCTCCTTGCCTTACACACTCCTCGTTTCAGAGCCAGATGTGAAAGCAATTAACACACTGAGAGGACTCTCTCTAAGTCTGTGGGGCTTTTTATAGGTTACTGTTTATTTCTGGACCTCTTTTCTTGAGGTGAGTTTTGGCAGACAGCTCCAGGGCTGGTTTATGTCATGACTGGCCATTGTTTAAAGTTTTTTATTGCTTTGGCAAAGGGCTTGCATTGGAAAAGGGAGTCAGAGTTTCTGTATTTTTTTTTTCCCCTGTCATCGTACTCGGGCTGTGACTCCACAGACAGCAAAAGGATCAAAACGTCTGCAGAGCTGATAGGAACAACCTCAGCTCCTGCCCTCAGCAAACAGTGAGGGCTGAACGCAGCCCTGGTGTGGAAGGGCCCAGAAAGCTCCTCTGGGAAAAAACCAAACCAGCATTCATGGAAATTGCTTTAAAAATAAATAAATAAAAATCACAGAATGGTTTGGGTTGGAAGGGACCTTAAAGATCCTCTAGTCCCAAGCCCCAAATCTCTCTGCTCACTTTTCAGCTCCCCCTGAGCACTGCCAAGGTGCTCCCCCATCCCAACAGCCCTGCCCAGGCCTTTGTGCCCTGCGCTGTCCCTGGCACGAGCTGGGGTGTCCCACGTCCTTTGGTGCCACTCAGGAGTGCCCAGAGGAGCCTTTGCTGCAGGAGTGCCCCTGAGCCCTGCTGGAGGACCCCGGGCACAGGAGCAGAACAATCCAGAATGGTCCCTGAGAGCACGGCAGCCCCCGCTGTCCCCGCAGCCCCTGCCCAGCGCGGGACCCCCGCGGAACGGGGAGCGGGGCTGGCTCTGCTGCCCAGCCCAGGAGCAGGAGGATGTTTATCCTCCAGAACAAAGGGAAACCATTCCCGTGCCCAGCTGCAAAGTAATTCTGACAGCTGTGATCAGACCGGATCCGGCAAATGACTTGGGGTCCTCTGTCAGGGTTTTAGCTGGGAAAGGCAGATCACATTTCCCAGTAAAGGCCCTGTCCTAGCCCTGCCAGGCTGTTCTGTGCCTCTGTCCCTCCCTGTGACACTGCAGCAAGAGCAGAGCTCCTCTCTGCCCTGCCCCAGGCCTTGGAGGATCGTTAACATTTCATTACATAAATATTCTGCTGATACTTTCTCTCATATTACAGGACATTTTTATTCCTGGAGCCCGTGTCCACAGCCAGACAGAGCACACGGGGGCTGCCCATGGAAATGGCGAGCAGGGTGAGGCCAGGGGCTTCTTCCCCTGGAAGTGACAAATATTTTCAAGGACTTTCAGCACAAGATGTTTTGTGATTGCATCCTGAGCTGCCTGCAGGAGAAGGTTAATTCTGGTTTTGGAGAGATGGATGTCGCTCAGACTGGCAGGAAAGGATGAAAATCATTCAGGGCTCTCCTTCCCAAAGGTTTGCTCCAATTTCAGGGTTTGAGCTGGGATTTTCACCTGCATCCCCAAAAGCCAGCCCCTCAGCTTTCCTCTAACTCCCATGGTTTCCTCCCAAGTTTTGCCTCCCACACTGATGATCCAAGCACAGACACTGGGCTCCAGGCTGGGCTGTCCCAGTGCCACCCACAGGCCTGGGCAAGGAGGGTCCTGCCCCCCAAAATTCCTGACACAGAGGAGCCCGGGGTGGGCAGGGGGCCTGGAACGTGATGCACCTTCAGCCATCAGCTGGAGAGAGCCAAACAACCCACACTGACTGCACCCTGGGACAATGGGACAGATAAAACCAGATAAAGACAGCCAAGCAAATAATGACCAGAAGACAACTGCAACATGTCACAAAAGCAGGAAAAGCACACCAGGAAATCTGCATTTCCCCACACTTCTCAAGAGAAATTATTTCATGATCTGCCTGCCCTGATCATCTGCAAGCACCAACAGTTCTGGAACCATGGAATGGTTTGGAAGGGACCTCAAAGCCCATCCAGTGCCACCCCTGCCATGGCAGGGACACTGCCACTGTCCCAGGAACACCTTCCACTGTCCCAGGTGCTCCAGCCCCAGTGTCCAGCCTGGCCTTGGGCACTGCCAGGAATCCAGGGGCAGCCCCAGCTGCTCTGGGAACCTGTGCCAGGGCCTGCCCACCCCCCCCAGGGAACAATTCCTCATTCCCAATCTCCCATCCATCCCTGCCTCTGGCACTGGGAGCCATTCCCTGTGTCCTGTCCCACATCCCTTGTCCCCAGCCCCTCTGCAGCTCTGCTGGAGCCCTCCAGGCCCTGGCAGGGCTCAGCACACAGCGTGGGCTCACAGAGGGTGTCTGAGTCCTCATCCCATGGGAAGTGTTTTTCCTCAGGTTTATCCCTCGGAAAGTGCAGGAGGCAGGGAGGAACCAGCCCTTCCCACCGTCCTGCCCTGAGCTGCCCTCCCTGCCACAGACCAGGAGGTTCCAGGTGTGCAGCCTGGTGGAGCTCACAGCTTCCCACCCGATTGTTTCCCCTCTTTCTGGAGTGTGAGATTCAGCTGGGTGAGGCCTCTTTCAGCCTGGGCTTGTGGTTTCATTACACCCACCTGGACTTTTATTTGAGAGGGCCCCAAAGAACCAAGCGAGTAATTGGCCAAACCCACTGGGTTTTGCCTGGTTTTACACCAACATTTTTCATCCCACCTGATCTATAAATCATCTCAGCTGTAAAGCTGGGCTACAAAACAGAGCCAGTTCATTTGCTTGCTTATACATTTAATATCATCATGGCAGGGGGTGACTCTGCCCCAAAATTTCCTCTTTCTGAGAGCTGAGGGATCATCACAACCAGTTCCCATGGGGACACTTTCCCCACAGACACGAACTGGGACAAATGCCACCCTCCACCAGGCACGTGCAGCCCTCAAAATGCTGTTTTCCAACTAAAGACACAATTTGGTAAAGCCAAATTCAGGATATTCGAGGTCTGGCAGTCGCTCATGAAAAGCTCGTGTGGCTGTGATTTAGTGCAGAGCATCACCAGAGGCCAGTGACGGATTTGTGGGGAAAGCTCAGTCCAGTGGGACACTGAGGCTGCACAGGAAAGCTCCCCAGAGCTCTGGGAGGGGTCCCAGGAGCAGGTACGAGCTGCAGAGCTGGGAAGGTGCAGCTGGCACCTCCAGGAGATGCTGAGCTCTCGGCTCCTGAGGTGTTTGTAACTTGGGAAATTCCAACTGCACTGCCAGCCCTCACAGGAAGGAAACGGGGCAAAGGAGCTGCCTGTGCTGTCACTTTTATTGTTTCTTTGGACTTCCATGGAAATTGGGGCTTTTCTTACAGCCAGAACTCGGGGGCCATGCAGCTGTTGGAGAACCTCATCTCTCAAGCCACGATTCCTCTCTGCAGCTCCCAGGGCACAGAAAAGGTGACCCCAGCAGGGGAACACCCAAACCAAAGGGTTCAAATGGTACTTCAAAGGGTTCAGATCTGTGCTTTGCAGGGAAGAGGGGTGGCAGTGCAGACTCCATCCCCATGGAGCCTGGGCTGCTCCAGCACTGGGCTTTTCAGACTGCAAGAGATGTGACAAGAGTCTGCCCTGGCCAGAGCAATCCCTCTGGCAGCTCCTGATCCAGGGGAGCTCCCCCTGGAAGCGAGGCCAGGCTGCCCAGCCCCGGCATTCCCAGGGGATCCCTCTGTGAAATGAATAGCACAGGAGATCTTTCTCCTTTTTTAATGCCTTTATTAAAAATCAGCTCGGGTGGGGAGAACCGATGGGTCACACACACCATCACTGCTCCCAGGAGTGCACAGAGGAGGAGGAGGAGGATGCAGCTGTGTCCACTGGTGTGCAGGCAGAGCTGGGGCTTCCATCCTCAGGAGAGCACCAGGAGATTCCCATTTTTCAGTCTGACATCCGAGGTCCTCCCTCCAGCCGACATCCTCTGAGGTCAGGGTGAGAGGTAAAAAGGATCTTAGCAGACACTGGGTTCAGTTCCTCACCTTTAGACATCATTTAGATGTCTTATTTCCATGGTGGCTCGTTGTTTTAGGGGATTTTCTTGCTACATTTGGTGAGGTGCTGCCTCATCTGCACACCAGCTTCGATGTCAGCTCCCCTTCACAGTCCCAGGTGTCATTTCCCAGGAGGCAGAAATCCCAATGAAGAGAGATTTCTAACCATCAACAACAGGAAATTAAAAAACTATTAACAGCAGCGGATTACAACACGAAGTTATTACCAACAAATAGTTAAAACTCCAACTTGGCAGCAATTGGTTTAACTTGTTAACTCTGCGACTTAATAAAATGGACAATTTTCTGCTCATCACATCTGCTCCTCTCGGGGGCACACGGAGCCTGGCTGGGGCACGCTGCCCCTGCCCAGGAGCCCCCGGCCCCGGGAGCAGCTCCGAGTGGGGCTGGATGCTGCAATCCCCCAGGCCAAGGCAAGCCCCCTCCCTTCCCAGTGCCAGCCTGCGCATGATTACAACATGAAGTTATTACCAACAAATAGTTAAATCTCCAACTTGGCAGCAATTGGTTTAACTTGTTAACTCTGCGACTTAATAAAATGGACAATTTTCTGCTCATCACATCTGCTCCTCTCGG
This sequence comes from Pyrgilauda ruficollis, assembly GCF_017590135.1. Lineage (NCBI taxonomy): Eukaryota > Metazoa > Chordata > Aves > Passeriformes > Passeridae > Pyrgilauda > Pyrgilauda ruficollis. Next base: position 103,421 of record NW_024521651.1, on the reverse strand, counting down.
GGGCACACGGAGCCTGGCTGGGGCACGCTGCCCCTGCCCAGGAGCCCCCGGCCCCGGGAGCAGCTCCGAGTGGGGCTGGATGCTGCAATCCCCCAGGCCAAGGCAAGCCCCCTCCCTTCCCAGTGCCAGCCTGCGCAGGGACAGCCCTGCTGCTTGCCCCCAGCCCCTTCCCTGCCGGCAGCATCCTGCCCTGCCATGGGGAAGGGCTATTCTTAGGGACGGCTATTTTGGGTTGGAATGCTGGAATTCAAATCCTTCCTTCCTTTAGAGAAAATACTCCTGGTGATATTTAAAAGCTTCGCCCCAGCTCGAAGGCCCAGCCCTGGCTGCTGAGCGAAGCAGATTTATTTGTTGGTTTAACATTTTCTGGGATGAGCCCAGCTCCACCAGGACCACCCAAACACCCTCCAGAGGCCCTGGGAAGTCTGGGATATTCCCTTTCATGTGCCAAGGAGCAGCTTCAGGGCCTTCACTCATTCCCTCTTTCTTGGCACAGCTCTGAATCAGTTACAAACAGATTTAGTAAAATATTTTCCATCAAAACCCTTTTTGACAGAAAATGGCTTTTGGACACAATGGAAACCTTTGTGGAGAAGAAAAATGAAAATAAAGCCTGCTCGGCTGATGCTGGAGGCCCTTATTAGAAACAGAAAGTTGTTTTCCTCCTTGAAAGCTTTTTAGGAAGGTGCTGCTGCTGTTTTTTTCAAGGTGAACACGAGTTTGTTGCGGAATAATCAAAGTTCTCATGCCGTTGTGGCTCCTGGAGCAGGGATCAGTCCTGGAGGAGCCCAGGGTGTGAATGGCTCACAGCAGGGGCGTTATCCAGCTTCCCTGGAGTTATCTCCTGCTCCATCTGACTGCAGGGAATGATTAACGCCGACAACAACATCCCGGCTGCGAGCGCAGCTCCCATCGGCTGCGGAACCCGGCCCTGAGGGCAGACACTGATTCTGAGCCCTGGTGCTTGCCAAGGAGGAACATTTCCTCCCAGGCAGCACTTCAGGGCCGTTACAGGTTTCACTTCAGCGCCTCTTTCCGTGATCCTGTCCCCGCTGAGCCTTTCCTAAGCCACTGCATGTGTGAGGAGTGACCCGACCTAGAAAGACAATAACACGAAAATTCCTACTCTACATGACGTGAAATTAACTTAATGACAGAACAGAAACATTATTCTGCTTCTGCTGGAGCTTCTATACTGTCCAAACAAAATATTTCCGCTTTTTTTTTCTTTTTTTTTTTCTTTTTTTTTTTTTTTTTTTTTTTCCCCCTGCTGTAAAATGTTGTTGGAATCAGCACATTTCTACTGCATGGCTCAGGTTCAATTAACCTGCTGGTTCATATGGAAAGTTATCCTGAGAATAATTTTTAGTGGCTCTAATATCTGAGATACTCCCATCTACTCATCCCCACAACGCTCCCACCCATCTTTTATCTGCTGCAGTTAAAATGCTGTGCCACAGGTAAGCAGCAAAGACAGAAGCTGAGACCGTGTTTTTCCAACTTCATATTCCTGAAAGTTGGCACAAAAAAAGGTTCAGAGTAATTCCATCCTCCTTTGCTTCTCCTCGGGATTAAATAACCAACTTCTGCTGGTCTGATGGGCCAAATCTCAGTTTCTCTGTAGCAACAAAACACGGATTTGGCCTTTGGTGAGCTTTCTTCTGACTCAACTTTACTCCTCTTCACCTGCCTCCCAACAATTGTCATTAAAACAGCTTCTAATGGAATAATAGTCACATTTAACTAGCTGTGATTTTTCTGCAATTAATAATGTTATTCTGAATGGCTGAATCAAATTGTGGCAGTCTCACCCTCCCAGCACATCACCCATGGGATCAGTGCCCCAAAGCCAAGAGAATTCTCCCAGCCAGAATGGGGAGCAGTAATTGCAGTCTTATCTGTTGTTATCAGCCTTGCACAAGTGACTGAGAGGGATAATTACAGTCAGAGTCTGGGCACGAGTCCCAGCCCCTCGTGTGTCACCAGGACAGTGCTGCCAGGCTGGTGACACTCCCTGCATGATGACACTCCTGGTGCAGTGACATTCTGGGTTCAGTGACACCCCCGGTGCAGTGACACTCCTGGTTCAGTGACACCCCCACTGGTCCCTGTCATCCCCAGCTCTGGTGCTGCAGGGCAGGATCAGGGGAGATCCTGGAATTCCAGAGGGGTTTGGGTTGGAAGGATCCTAAAACCCACCCAGTCCCACCCCTGCCATGGCAGGGACACCCCCCACTGTCCCAGGGACACCTCTCACTGTCCCAGGGACACCCCCCACTGTCCCAGGTGCTCCAGCCCCAGTGTCCAGCCTGGCCTTGGGCACTGCCAGGGATCCAGGGGCAGCCCCAGCTGCTCTGGGCACCTGTGCCAGGGCCTGCCCACCCTCACAGGGAACAATTCCTGCCCACTATCCCATCCATCCCTGCCTCTGGCAGATGCTGCATCCAAAAAGGGCTGCAAGGACATTGTGGATGGGAGCTCTTACTGAAGTTGAGGTGTCTCATTTCTGCAGGGCGGGGGGAGCTGGGACAGGTGGGATTCCTCTGGACAGGTGGGAATGCTGCTCTGGCAGGCCTGGGTGGATGGAGCCCTTTCCACTCGCAGCAGGAGATCCCAAAGTGCTGGGCAGCCTGGCACAGGGCCGGGATCAGGGAAGGGACCTGTCCGGTGCTCTGCCCACTGTTGTTTGAGCAGCGAAGGTCGGAGGCCCCGCTGGGGCCCAGCAGCTCCCGTGAGCACATCCAGGAGAGCGGAGCCAGGGCTGGCACTGGCAGTGAGCAAACACTGCCCAACAGCTTCCTGCTGCAGAGCACCAGGAACAGCAGCACCCGAGCCAAGGGGCCAGGTGTGGAGCAGCAGCCCTGCACAAACACAGGCCGGCCGGGGCTGGCACCTGGAAACCAGCTCGAGTCTGCAGTGCCACACACAGAGCCAGGGGCACACACACAGAGCCAGTGGCACACACAATCCCTGCAGTGGCACACAGAGAGCCAGGGGCGCACACAGAGAGCCAGGGGCACACACAGAGCCAGTGGCACACAGAGCCAGTGGCACACAGAGCCAGGGGCACACACAGTCCCTGCAGTGGCACACACAGAGCCAGTGGCACACACAGAGCCAGTGGCACACACAGAGCCAGTGGCACACACAGAGCCAGTGGCACACACAATCCCTGCAGTGGCACACACACAGAGCCAGGGGCACACACAGAGCCAGGGGCACACAGAGCCGGGGGCACAATGGCATACACACAGAGCCAGTGGCACACACAGTCCCTGCAGTGGCACACAGAGCCAGTGGCACACACATAGTGCCCGCAGTGGCACACACAGAGCCAGTGGCACACACAATCCCTGCAGTGGCACACACACAGAGCCAGGGGCACACACAGAGCCAGGGGCACACAGAGCCAGTGGCACACACCGTCCCTGCAGTGGCACACACAGAGCCAGTGGCACACACAGTCCCTGCAGTGGCACACACATAGTGCCCGCAGTGGCACACACACAGAGCCAGTGGCACACAGAGCCAGTGGCACATACACAGAGCCAGTGGCACACACATAGTGCCCGCAGTGGCACACACAGTCCCTGCAGTGGCACACACATAGTGCCCGCAGTGGCACACACA